>NW_025342530.1:0-1198 GCF_016433145.1 Gracilinanus agilis | reverse complement strand
CTAGATCTTAAACTATATTTTAGGATGAGATTTTTAGCCTGGGGCCTACAAACGTATTTAAAAGTTATGCTAAGAACTATATTTTGATGTAATTGATTCCTTTGTAATCATATGTATTTTATTTTATAAATTAAAACTATTATTCTGATAAGAGATTCATACATTTCCCCAAACTGCCAAAGAGTCTGAAGACAAACGTAAAAAGCCTCAGAATCTCTGTTATTAGGGCAATAATCACCAAAACCGTTTGCTGCTGGATAAGAGACAGAAATGTAGACCAATCTTTCAGAATAGATAATCAAAATACAGAAGGAATCAAATACAGATATACCAAGTTTAACAAATACAAGAATCCAAATTACTGGGGGAAGTATTCCCTATTGGATTGCATTTGCTGAGAAAATGAAAAGCAATAAGGCCAAAAGGGTTTAGAACAACATAATACATTATATATGACAATATAATCTAAAAGCATAATTGACCAAAATATAAACATTACACCATTAAAAAATTGGAGGAAGGCTTCCGGGTTAAGATGGCGGCAGAGTAAGAAGCAGCTCTAAACCTCTCCTGACCGAAACACACAAAACTCCTCAAGGGGACATAAAAACAAGTCCAGACGAACGGAGGAACCCCACAACAGGACACAGCGTGGAAGGTACGTGGAATCCAGACATTTCCAAGATAAAAAGGGCTCTCACTCAAGCGCAAGCTGAGCAACCGCCCCACCCCCACCCCCTCCACACTCTCCTATAGCTCTGAACCCAGCTAAAAAGAAATAGAGCAAGTTTGGGGCACCCATCGAGTCATCAGCAGCTCCGGACCTGTTCCTGAGAGCAGCAAGACTTAGGACCCCATTAAGTCAAGAACGCACGCGAAATCTGAGCTCGAAATCTGAGCGAGCGCGCGCGCGCGGGAGCGGACGCTGGGAGCGGAGCTCTGGCTGAGCAGAGGCGTGGGTGGAGGTAAACACAACCAGGAACTAAAGCCTAAGTGGGGAACCAGTGCAGAGGGGTATACGACTGTGGAAGTAGCGCCCTGAGACTTGTAAAGAAACCTCCTGCAGAGGTTCAAGCAAGGGAATCCACCAGGGGGCTTGACCTTGGAAAAAACTAGATCTCAGTCCTCAGGAGCCAATAGATCTCAGACAGACACTGAGAGCGAGGATAAACCTGAGAAGCTGCTGGGCTAATGATGG
>NW_025342529.1:0-1286 GCF_016433145.1 Gracilinanus agilis | reverse complement strand
TTGCTTAGAGAATTAATACCGAGATTCTCTATTCCACTACACATTGCATCTGATTGTGGTTCGCACACACCAAATTCTAGCTACAGTGTATGAAACCCTAGGAGTCAAACAACATCTACATTCCATGTACAGACCCCAGTCGAGCAGACATATTGAGATAGTTAATAGATCTTTGAAGACCCTAGTGGCTAAAATCTGTGCTGAATCACATTTGAAGTGGCCAGATGCATTACCTTTGGCATTGTTTCATCTTAGGTGCCAGCCCAATAGCATTACTCATTTGTCACCCTTTGAGATGGTATTTGGACATCCACCCTACCATGTCAAGTCACCTCAAAACATCCATAACATATCACATCTGGGTATGGAATGCAAGCTCTATGAGTACATCAAGTTACTCAAACAGCATTTAGATCAGCTTCATAAGTTGGCTTTGATACATCAAAGAATTCCCTTTGATTTTAGTCTACACAACTTCCAGCCTGGAGATTATGTCTACATTAAAAACCTTACTAGGAAGTCTATATTAGAACCTAAGTGGGATGGTCCATCCCAGATAATCTTGACAACCCCTAGTGCAATCAAGGTTAAAGGGAGGGACCCATGATTCCACATCACCCATGTCAAGCCAGCAAAAGATATGTCCCAACAACAACAAGACCCGGTCATCATTACAGCACAATTATCAATTAGCATCAATCAGCCAGCCAAGTAGTAAGACCATAACAAATCCAAAATCTAAAGATCAGACCATAGCTTTTCAGCAATTCACTTATGAGCCAGAGTCAGGGAGCGGACAAGTATTACACCAATATCCAAATGACTATCCCACAGCTAATTATAATAACTTAGAAGAAACATTCATAGATTATCATGACAGGGAAGAAGAACCAGCTACAGAAGAAGAGACAACATCTGAACTTCAATCAGTTTAAGACCTAGACAGTGACATCGATGAGTAATTGGAAAGGCACAAATGACATCATAATGAACTCTTGGTTTAACTTTGATCAACTTTATTTAACCACAAGAAGAAGAAAAGATTAGTCAAATTTCATGGACACTCAACTTTGGTCATGACATAAGTCAACACGACTGAACAACAGTTCCAGTGCAAATTGACAAGCACGTTGGTAACATCATACAACACAACGGAGACGTTGCTGACTTCATGGAGCATCGCAAGGACATCAACCTGAGGACTAGAAGGACAACCGTGACCTGTCTACCCAACCGGTGTATTGGACAACAGTGCTGTGAAGAGGATCACCTGATCAGCGTTGGAT
>NW_025342528.1:0-1334 GCF_016433145.1 Gracilinanus agilis | reverse complement strand
ATAATGGCTCTAAGAGACCATCAAATAATGCATTGTGATGAATACTTATGACCTGGAAGAACTCATTTAAAATCTATTTCCATGTCTCATTCAGGACAAAGATTGAGGACAATAGACATGGAATATAGTCTACTATAGACCAGAGGCATTAATTAGTCAATTAGTTAGCTGGTTTATTTAAATATTTTTCTTTGGTACAAGGAAGCATTCATTGGCAAGAAGAGAATTGAATTATAGGGAAATATAAAGACAAATAACATCTATTTTTAAAAGGGTCTGATCAGAGCTACTTTTATATATTGCTAGAGATATCTACACAGTCAAAGGAAGTCAAGGCCCTGTCCCAAAAATATTTCTGACTCAGACCTTGATCCTCATCACAACATAAAAAAGTCCCTGTGATTTCACCAATGATCTATATCTTGCTAAATCCTGTGACCTTTTCTCAGTCCTCGGTTTCTCTGTAGAGCTTGACACTGTTAACCCTTTCCTCTGGATAATCTTCCTAGATTTTTGAGACATGGCTCTGTTAGGGTTCCCTTCCTATCTGCTGGAAGTTTTCTCAGTCTCCTTTACATAACAAATATTTATATAGTGCCTATTGTGTTCCAGGCACTGGGCTAAGTATTTAAAAAACATTATTTAATTAGTTAAAAGTATATACATGGAATTTCCGGGTTAAGATGGCGGCAGAGTAAGAAGCAGCTCTTAACCTCTCCTGACCGAAACACACAAAACTCCTCAAGGGGACATAAAAACAAGTCCAGACGAACGGAGGAACCCCACAACAGGGCACAGCGTGGAAGGTACGTGGAATCGAGACATTTCCAGGCTAAAAAGGGCTCTCCTTAAATCGCGGGCTGAGCAACCGCCCCACCCCCACTCCCTCCACACTCACCTATAGCTTCGAACCCAGCTAAAAAGAAATAGAGCAAGTTTGGGGCACCCATCGAGTCATCAGCAGCTCCGGGACCTGTTCCTGAGAGCAGCAAGACTTAGGACCCCATTAAGTCAAGAACGCACGCGAAAGCTGAGCGCGCGCGGGAGCAGAGAGTGGACGCTGGGCGCGCAGAGTGCTGGCTGAGCAGAGGCGTGGGTGCGGCTGAGCAGAGGCGTGGGTGCCAGCTGAGCAGAGGTGTGGGTGGAGGCAAACACAGCCAGGAACTAAAGCCTAAGTGGGGAACCAGTGCAGACGGGTATACTACTGTGGAAGCAGCGCCCTGAGACTTGTAAGGAAACCTCCTGCAGAGGATCTAGCAAGGGAATCCACCAGGGGGCTTGACCTTGGAAAAAACTAGAATTCAGACCTCAGGAGCCAATAGATCTCTGACAGA
>NW_025342527.1:0-1307 GCF_016433145.1 Gracilinanus agilis | reverse complement strand
CTTCCACCAAGGAGCCAATACACAGAAGTTAAGGGTTTAAAAAAAAAGAATAAATCCTTAGACTAATCTGTGAAAGGTCTTGAAAAATGGAAGAAGGATGACAGAATTAGTAAATATCCCAAAATTTTAAAAAAAGGAAAAAATGACATTTGTAAACTACAGACCATTAAATTTGACTTTGTTTCCTGGCCAAGTTTCAGAACCTACTATTAAGGAACTGGTTTGTAAACACATAAAAAGAAATCAAGTGATCCCTTAAGAATAGCAAGACATCTTAGAACAGGGCATATGAGACCAACTTCATTTTTTGGCATGTTAACTAGACAAGAGTGGCAACATCTCATAGTGAATAGAGTTGGCTTCAGCTGTCAGGGTTAGGAAGACTTTAGTTTAAGTCCTACCCATAGTGCATACTAGCTAGGAAATCCTGGGAAAATCAAAATAGCTTTTCAACATCTTAGTCAACTCTCCCATTGGTAAAGCAGGGCTCTTGCTTGCACTGATTGGAGGAGTTTCCACTCTGGGAGATCTCCCATACAAATCACATCAAAGGCATTGTACAAAAAATAAAACAGAAACAAACATAGGCTGGTAGCGCCAAAGAACGCTATAGACATGGTAACCTTCCTACCTATTCATAACATTAGCCCTGATGGGTATTAACCCTGCTCTGACTCACACCCCCAGAGAACAACATGAGTAGTTGGTCAGCAGGAGAGTGCTCACAAAGTGAGAGCAAGGAAGGCAGTTGGGTCTTTCCACTTTTCCTTTTTGCCAACCCAAGAAACTTCTCTCTGAGTTGCTAAATTGCCCAAATTAGCAGTGACTCCACTCAAAATCAGATATAAAGAAAAGGTTGGTATGATGGTGTAGAGCCCAAATCTGCAAAGATAAATGATTCTTATTAGCTACTAATAAAAGCAATAGGCTTTGTGTTTTGGAGGGGCTCAGGAGCCCTGGAGCAAAGAGAGTAGGGAAAGAAAGACACTTTGTTTTCTGTGGAATGTGACTAGGTAGCTATGGTTGCTGTTGGCAAAACATGTAACAGTTATGATTAATGAAAATTGTAATTTAGTGTCTTGGGGGCCTTTTGGAGAGAGGTTTCAAATCAGAGATGGTGATGATAATAATGAGTTCTTCGGGTTCTTGTTAAGGGAAAATTCCAGGTTTGGATTGTGTTTTTTGGTGTGTGTATGTGTGTGTGTGTGTGTGTGTGTGTGTGTGTATACACACAATCCAGTCTCCCAGGAAAGAGAAATGAGACTGCTCCCTAGACCCTATCTATCTATCTATATATATATATGCAT
>NW_025342526.1:0-1496 GCF_016433145.1 Gracilinanus agilis | reverse complement strand
CCCCCTTGCTTGATCCTCTGTCAGAGGTTTCTTTACAAGTCTCAGGGTGCTGCTTCCACACTCGTATACCTGTCTGCACTGGTTCCCCACTCAGGGTTTCAGAACTTTAGCTCGTGGCTGTGTCTGCCTCCACCCACGCCTTCGCCCGCGCCTGTGCTCTGAGCCCGCATTCTACGCCCTGTGTCTGCTCTCAGCAACCTGCTCCCGTGCTCTGATTTTGAGTGCGTTCTTTGGCTTTTTGGGGTCCTAAATCTTGCTGCTCTCAGGAACAGGCTCTGGAGCTGCCAATGACTCGATGGGTGCCCCAAACTTGCTCTATTTCTTTTTAGCTGGCTTTGGCGCTATAGGTGTTGTGTGTGGAGGGGGTGGGTGTGGGGTGGTTGCTCAGCCCGCAATTTAGTGAGAGCTGTTTCACCCCTTTGTAGCATGGAAATGCCTCAATTCCACGTACCTTCCACGCTGTGCCCTGTTGTGGGGTTCCTCCGTTCGTCTGGACTTGTTTTTCTGTCCCCTTGAGGAGTTTTGTGTGTTTCAGTCAGGAGAGGTTAAGAGCTGCTTCTTACTCTGCCGCCATCTTAACCTGGAACTCTCTCAATTGCCTCTTTTGATAGAGGGTACTGAGGAATGGAAGGAGGAGGACCACCTTTTGGCTAAATTTGAAGAGGGACAGCTGATTTAATGAGGTGAACATCAGAAGATGATGTAGCCCAGAGAGACTCAGGTATATCAGCTGGGGTTTCAAAAGTGGGAGCCTCCTTCACCTCCTGAATTTATGAAGGAGGTACAGGGAGAAAATTTAAGGATTCCTCAGGCAGTACTAATGACATAGAGCCATGTGGAGAGCAAGTTATTGTGGCTCTAAGCTTTCATAAAAGATATCTCTCTAGCAAATTTATAGGGAAGCTAGGCATTAGGACATAAGAATGTTCTACTGATAGGGGTCCTAAAGACACCATTTGAAGGGAAAGCACTGGAACCCTTAAGGGTGGCCTCAAAGCCCCGCTACATTTAGTGAGCCAATGGAATCATAATTAGAATCAGGTGTACTTATTAATATCAATATGGAGGCTTCAGTGTCCAAGAGGCAATCATAATATATATTTCCAACTTTCAGGTTTACATGAGTTTCATCACTACTGGGTGGGGGGTGGGGTGAATGGATAAAAATAAGTGGCATTAAAACATCAGGGTCTGGGAAATCAAAGGTTTCACTCTTTGATTCCAGTGCCCTTGCCTCAGCCCCCCACACCTTCATAAAGACCTTTGGATATTACTCTGGGATCCTCCATGCTGAGGGGCATTTTCACCCTGATTATAGCATGGAAGAGCCCCATTTTGTATATATTGTTGGTGGACATTTTGGTTTGAGTTATTTTTTTGCCTCATTTGGGTTATTATTTCTATAATTGTTACTATTTCTAAAATTATTATTTCTAATCACTTGAATCTACTTCTTACAGTTCATCATTATGTGACCCCTTTTTGCACAGAAGTGA
>NW_025342525.1:0-6499 GCF_016433145.1 Gracilinanus agilis | reverse complement strand
TACCTACCTGAGATGATGTCATCCCCACCTCCCTTAGTGGGGAGGGGAGATGAGTTACCTGCACGTGACAAAAAGTAACAAATCAAGAACAAGGGACGGCCCTTTGGGCAGTCCAAATCAGTGTAGAGGCTGCCATTTGTCCACTTGAATTAGAGGTGGACCCACGGGAAGTGACAAATGACACCATCTCTTCAAGTATGTTGATTACTTCCTGGTGAGCAGTTCCTGCTTTGAACTTGGTGCTGAAGGATCTCCAATGAGACCTCAGGCAGCTTCTACTCTGAATGGTCATGTGGGTAAGTTAGGCTGACTTCCTTGGCCTACCTTGGCGTTTTTCCAAACTCTACCTTAAGTAGGCTTCTAGCCTCTGTGATTGCTAAGGCCTTGTGGCATATAATCTAGATTAATTAGCCTTTTAACCCTCTCTCTGTCCAGGTCTCTGCAGGCCTGGACCAGCCTCTCCCTCTCTAGTTCCCTACCTTTTACCTCCCTAATTGTAAATAAACTACCTTAAACCCGATCCTGACTTGGGTCTATTTTAATTACGGAATCAATCTGAATTGTTGACTCCTGGCGGCCACACTTTAAATATATATCTATAAAATATCTAAAATCTCTCTCTTACAGTATAGATCAACATCTCAGACCATATACCAGTGATGGCAAACATTTTAGATGGGCAAGTGCTGTCCTCAGGCACACATGGGGAAGAGGAGGGGAGCTGACTAGCTACACATCCCTCTAGCTTTCTAATAAAGAACTCTGTGCTGGGGTGACAGAGGGGATGCCCATAGAGAGGGCTCTGAGTGCCCCCTCTGGCTCATGTGCCATAGGTTTGCCACCACAGCCCTGAACTAATATACAGTCAAAATAGGTATATGATTTAAATGTAAAGAGTTAGGGAAATAGAAAAGTTTACCTGTCAGATCTATGGAGAGGGGAAGAGACAGAGACCATTACAAGATGTTACATGAATAATTTTTATTACATTAACTTTAAAAGTTTTTGTATAAACATGACTAAAGCAACCAACTCTAGAAGGGAAACAAACTAGGGAAAGTTTTATACCAGATTTCTCTGAGGAAGGTCTCTTGTCTCAAAGATATAAAGAACTAAGTCAAATTCATAAGAATATAAGTCATTTCTCAATTGACAAATGGTCAAAGGATATGAATAGGCAGTTTTCAGTTGAAGAAACCAAAGCTATCAATTATCTTATTTTAAAATGTTCTAAATCTTTTTCTTTTTTTTCTTAAACTCTTACCTTCTGTCTTGGAGTCAATACTGTGTATTGGCTCCAAGGCAGAAGAGTGGTAAGGGTAGGTAATTGGGGTCAAGTGACTTGACCAGGGTCACACAGCTGGGAAGTGTCTGAGGTCAGATTTAAACCTAGGACCTCCTGTCTCTAGGCTTGGTTCTCAATACACTGAGCTACCCAGCTGCCCCCTCTAAATCTCTCTTGATTAGAATAATGCAAATTAAAACAACTCTTAGGTACCACCTCATCCCTATTGGATGGACAAATATGGCAGTAAAAGAAAATTATAACTGTTGGAAGGGATGTCACAAAATTGGGACACTAATGCTGGTGGAGTTGTGAAGTGATCCAACCATTCTGAAAAGAAATTTGGAAGTATGCCTAAAGTAAAACAAGACATACCATTTGATCCAGAAATACCACCACTAGATTTGTATCATAAAGAGATTTTTTTTAAAGAAGCAAAAGAGTACTGGGGAAAATAATTATTAAGAACAATTTTGCCCAATTATATGGCAATATAACAATCCAGAGGGGCAGCTGAGTGGCTCAGTGGATTGAGAGCCAGGCCTAGAGACTGGAGGTCCTAGGTTCAAGTCCAGCCTCGAACACTTCCAGCTGTGTGACCTTGGGCAAGTCACTTGACCCCTACTGCCCACCCTTACCACTCCTGGGCCAAGGATGGTCCCTAGCCCAAATGAAAAAAGGAGGAGGGTTGGGCGTGGGGCTAGCAACCCCACCCTGTAAAAAACTACATCTGCTAAAGAAACTGCAACCTAAAGTAGGGGCAGCTGGGCTAGCTCAGTGGATTGAGAGCCAGGACTAGAGACGAAAGGTCCTAGGTTCAAGTCCAGGCTCAGACACTTCCCAGCTGGGTGACCCTGAGCGACTGTGTGTCCCATTGCCTACTGGTTGTGGCCCTATGCTCCTAGAATGGAGTCCCAGGATAAAAAAAAAAAATAACAATCCAGGTGAAATGGCTGAATATTTACAAAAATATAAACTGCCTAGGTTAACAAAAGAGGAAATAGAATACTCAAATTGATTTATTTCAGAGAAAGAAATTGAACAAGCCATTAAAGAACTTCCTATGAAAAAATCCCCAGGGCCAGGTTGATTCACAAGTGAATTCTATCAAACACTTAAAGAAAAACTAATCCCAATACTATACAAACTATTCAACAAAATAAGCAAAGAAGGAGTTCTACCAAATTCCTTTTATGAAACAAATATGATACTGATTCCAAAGTCAGGCAGACCAAAAACAGAGAAAGAAAACTACAGATCAATCTCCCTAATGAATGTAGATGCAAAAATCTTAAATAGAATACTAGCAAAAAGAAGACTCTAGCAAGTGATCCTGAGGGTTATTCACTATGATGAGATGAGATTTATACCAGGAATTCAAGGATGGTTTAATATTAGGAAAACTATCCATATAATCGACCATATTAATAACCAAACCAACAGATTATCTCAATATATGCAGAAAAAAGCCTTTGACAACATACAACACGCATTCCTATTGAGAACACTACAAAGTAAAGGAATAGAAGGACTCTTCCTAAAAATAGCAAACACTATATATTTAAAATCATCTGCAATGGGGATAAATTAGAAGCCTTTCCAATAAAATCAGAAGCAGGGATGCCCATTATCAACTCTATTGTTTAACATTGTACTAGAAACTCTAGTAGTACCAATTAAAGAAGAAAAAGAACTTGAAGGGATTAAAGTAGGCAATGAGGAAACTAAACTCTCACTCTTTGCAGATGACCTGATGGCCTACTTAAAGAATCCTAGAAAATCACCTAAGAAGCTAGTGGACATAATCAACAACTTTAGCAAAGTTGCAGGATATAAAATAAATGCACATTAAATCATCAGCATTTCTCTATATTTCCAACATAACTCAGCAGCAAGAGTTAGAAAGAGAAACTCCATTTAAAATCACCCTAGACAATATCTGCCAAGACAAACACAGGAAATATATAAACATGACTACAAAACACTTTCCACACAAAAATATATCTGAATAATTGGAAACACATTAAATGCTCATGGGTAGGATGACCTAATAGAAAAAAAATGATGATCCTACCCAAATTGATTTACTTATTCAGTGCCATACCTATCAAACTACCAAGAAACTTTTTTAACGAATTAAAAAATTATAACAAATTTCATTTAGAAGAACAAAAGATCATGTATTGTAGGAAAATATAAGTAAGGTAATGGGGTCACCAGGGATATTACAATAAACTAAGTGGTTTGTAGGAACACACTCTAGGATTTATGAGAGACTGGACCAGGGTGAAGAGACCAGAGTTTACTGGATTTCCACAGGAATGGCAGTTGATCTTAACTGTCACCCAGCTTCCACTAGACCAGAGTATAGTAACAGGCTAACAAGGTAAAAGGGACTTAACAGCTTTAATAATGTTAGACTAAAAGGTGGGAAAGGATTTCTATACTTAAAATCTAAGGGATAAAACCACAGGGCAATGGGAGGACTTAGTCTACTCTTATCTAAGTGATCTAAACTAGCAGGGTCCAAGGAGCTGTAAATGGAGTCTCTGGGTGACTGCCTCAAACCTGGAACCTGCCAGGCTTGAGTGCAACTAGGGCTTTGTGGCTTTGTGATTCTCACTGCAATCCACTGATGATCTCTGGATGCCAGGAGCTAAAGTTGTCTCAGGACCCAAGTAGAGAGGGTTTTGCTTGAAGCACTCCTCCAGTTCTCAAACTTCTCCTCCTCCCTTGGCTCTGTAGATTTGTCCTTTTGCTAGATTACACAGGATCCCAGGGGAAATCAGGAAGCCGGGTGTCCTTTGCTCTGAGGTCTCCCAGGCTTGCAACAGTTTTGCTCACCACTAGTGGAGTCCACACTCCGGGGACAGACACACTTCCTCCTCCTTCATTCCAACCTGGAATTCCAAGCTCCAGCTCCTTTCTGCTAGGTACATCTTAATTCCTAATAACTAGCTAATCTAATCTTACTCATAACAATATCAAGGGAGCTAATAAAAAAATTTGAAGGATGAGGGTCTAGTGGGACCAGATCTTAAACTGTACGTAAAGCAGTGATCATCAAAACAATCTGGCCTTGGCTAAGAGACAGAAGGGAGGATCAATGTAATAGACTTGGGGTAAATGTCCTCAGGAAGCTAGTGTTCAATAAACCCAAAGACCCTAGCTTTTGGGACAAGAACCCACTATTTGACAAAAACTACTGGGAAAATTGGAAAACAGTATGGGAGAGATTAGGTTTACATCAACATCTCACACCCTAATCCAAGATAAATTCAGAATGGGTAAACGACTTAAATATAAAGAAGGAAATTATAAGTAAATTAGGTGAACAGAATAGTATACATGTCAGATCTGTGGGATAGGAAAGAATTTAAGAACAAACAAGAGATAGAGAATATTACAAAATGTAAAATGAATAATTTGATTACATTAAAGAGGTTTTCTACAAATGCAACCAAAATTAGAAGGGAAGCAACAAATGGGGGGAAATCTTTATAACAAAAACCTCTGACAAAGGTCTAATTTCTCATATTTAAATCAATTGTACAAAAAATCAAACCATTCCCCAATTGATAAATGGCCAAGGGACATGAATAGGCAATTTTCAGATAAAGAAATCAAAATTATCAACTAATACATGAAAAAGTATTCTAAATCCCTCCTGACTAAAGAAATGCAAATTAAAACAACTCTGATGTACCTCCTCATACCTAGCAGACTGGTCAATATGACAGCAAAGGTGTGTAAATAGAATTAGCTCACCCCCATTCATAGTTAAAACTGTAGCTACCAGAGATAATGTCATCTCCACCTTCCTTAGTGGGGAGGGAAGATGAGTTACCCACACGTGACAATAAGTAACAAAGCAAGAACAAGGGACTGTCCTTTGGGCAGTCCAAAACCAGTATTGAGGCTGCCATTTGTCCACTTGAATTAGAGGTGGACCCCCAGGAAGTGACGAAAGATGCTATCTCTTCAAGTATGATGGTAACTTCCTGTTGAGGCAGTTTGCCCTTTGAACTTGGTGCTGAAGGATCTCAGCTGAGACCTCAGGCAGCTTACCCTCTGAATTGTCACCTACGTAGGTTAGGCTGACTTCCTTGGGCCTACCTTGGCATTTTCCAGAGTCTCTACCTCAAGAAGGTTTCTTTGCCTCTCTAATTGCTAAGGCCTTGTGGCTAGTAGCCTAATTTAATTATTCTTTTAATTCTCACTTGGTCCGGACCTCTGCTGCTCTGGACCAGTTTCTCTCTCTCTTCTTACTTTCAACCTTCCTAATTGCAAATAAACTACCATAAAACCCATCCTGACTTGGGTCTATTTTAATTATGGAATCAATCTAGATCTGATTGAGTCCTGGCGACCACACGTTAAATATATCTATTTAATATCAAATTTTTCCCTTTTACAAAGGAAAGTGATAAATGTGGGAGAGGATATGGTAAAATTGGGACACTAACGCATCGCTAGTTGGAGTTGTGAATTGGTCTAACCATTCTGGAAGGCAATTTGGAAATATGTGCAAAGGGCTTTAAATGACTGTCTGCCCTTTGATCCAGCCATACCACTGCTGGGTTTGTACCCCAAAGAGATAATTAAAAAGGGCTGAACAAAAATATTTGTAGCTATGGTCTTTGTAGTGGCAAGAAATTCCAAAATGAGGGAGTGTCTCTCAACTGCAGAATGACTGAATAAATTGTGGTATCTGATGATGATGGAATATTATTGTACTGTAAGGAATGCTGATCTGGAGGAATTCCATGTGAACTGCAAAGACCTTCAGGAAGTGATGCAGAGTGAAAGGAACAGAACCAGGAGAATGTTGCACACAGAGATGGATACATTGTAGCATGATTGAATGTAACTGACTTTGCTACTAGCAACAATGCACTGACTCAGGACAATCCCGAGGGACTTATAGGAAAGAATGCTATCCACATCCAGAGAAAGAACTGGGTGCAGAAAAATGGTTCCATGGGGATATGATGGGGGATGTAGACTCTAAATGGTCACTCCATTACAAATATTAATAACGTGGAAATAGGTTTTGAACAATGATACATGTAAACCCAGTGGAATTCTATGTTGTCTCTGAGAGGGAGAAGAGGATGGAAAGAACATGAATCATGGAACCTTGGAAAAATATTCTAAATTAATTAGATTTTTTAAAAAAAATAATAAAATAAATTAAAAAAGGAATGGGTCCTC
>NW_025342524.1:0-2135 GCF_016433145.1 Gracilinanus agilis | reverse complement strand
TACCTAATCTTAAACATTTACACCCTACTTTATTAATTTATCTACAACAATAGTTTAGCTAATTTTAGAAATACAATGATCTAAGACAAGTATGGAGGTCTTTTGCTGAAAAATGCTACCCCTCTCCAGAAAAAAGCAAAAAAAAAAATGAAAAAATTACTGATGGTGTCTCAATGCATATCAAAGCATACTTTTTTCTTTCTTTTTTCTTTTTTTTAGTCTATGTTTTCTTTCACATTATGACTAATATGGAAATGCGTTTTGCATGGCAGCATATATATAGCCCATGTCAACTTACTAATTGATGGGATAGGAGGTAAGTAGGAGCAGGGTGTGGAACTCAGGATTTTGAAAATGAATGTTGAAAACTATTTTTACATATACTTGGAAAAAATAAAATATTAAATAAGGAGATTATTGGCAACTTTTGAGAAGTGGAATGATGAGGGCAGAAGACAGGTTTTATGGATTTAAGATTATAAAAGAGGAGAGAGATTAGAGGAACCAATCATAGAGAGTCTTCTTGAGGAGTTTAGCCACAAAGAGCAGAAGAGATATAGGATGATAGGAATAGAAGGATAATATGAGAGGTTTTTGTTGACGTTGGGGGATACATGGACATTTTTGGATGTACTAGTGAAGCAGTTATGAGGTAGAAGAAAATTGAAAAGAAATGACAGAGTGAGGGTGAAAACGGGGGCATTTAGTTTGCTTAACCAATTATATACCATGATTGAAATGGGAGGAAATAGTTACAAGATATTAGATTTTAAATTGATGCTACCTTTCCTACCTCTCTTCTCATCTCTTTGTCCCATTCTAATATCTTTTAAAAAGTAATTTTCTCTATTTTACAAAATCCTTTTTCTCTGTATAGCCTTTAGACTTTGAAGAGAATTAAAATTCCTTAGGAAATGATTTGTATGTTCAGTTGTTTCAGTTGTACCCAACTCTGACTCCATTATAGATTTTCTTGGTGAAGATACTGAAGTAGTTTTAGATGATGAAACTGAGGCAAACAGGGTTAAGGGACTTACACAACTAGTAGGCATCTGAGGCTGTATTCGAATTTGAGTCTTCTTGACACAAGATCTGGTTCTATATCCACTGTAACATCCAGTTGTCCCTGTCAGTGTGAGAAGATTGCAGTTAATTTCTATATTTCATGTTTTCTCTCTTGGACCATTTCTCTGTGGATTTGGTGACTGCACATGGAAGCTTATAACTAAAATAAAAATCTTTAAGCAGAGGCTAGATGATATTTTGTCACTGATATTGTAGGAAGTACATACTCTCTTTCAGCTATATACTATTCCATACCTTTATCGACAGCGAGAACTTGAAAGGTCATTTAACTTCTGTCAGCCTCTATTTTTTCAATTTAAAAATGGAGATAATAATATCATCTACCTCCCAAGTAAAGATCAAATGGGACAATGTGTATACTGCTTTGCAAACCCTATGAATGGTAGCTATTATTATTGGATATTTTTAATATAAGAATTCTATTTTATTATGACAGATATGTTGATTTGAAAAAGTCTTTATATATCCCTAAACAAAGGCCATCAAATGTCACTTTAAGACCATTTCTTTAGTGTTATCATGAATCTCAAGTGAGATTATGAAATTAAAATATTTAGCAATCTGTAAAGAGGAATGTTCTAAGATAGAAAACCAGTAATATGAATATGACTCTGACAGGGTACAGTTGATAGAGTGCCTGGTGTTAGAGAGTAAGATTGTATGGAGCTGAGGTGGTTTTATCAGAACCCAGAGATTTTCAAACATATCAGCAATAACACAAAGTTTTAAAAATATACTTCAAATGAAAAAATGGTGAGGAGATCATAGATAAGAAAGTGAAAAGGAATTGAAGTGCTCAAACAATTTATTACTCACTGTAACAGTGTGGATTGGGGGTAAATCAAAGATAACTAAGCACTCATCTTGGAAGGGGACTGGAAGCCGACCCCATGGAACTCTGAGAGAATTCCATTTGGGAGGAGTCAGCAGCAAGAGGAGTTTGGGGGAGAATTCTGAAGGTCCTCAACTGTCACTTCACTTCTCTCCTGACTGGAAGAGAAGCTGGAAGGTTGGTTCTTTGGTTGGGAGGTTTAGATGGAGTCAGCCCT
>NW_025342523.1:0-1223 GCF_016433145.1 Gracilinanus agilis | reverse complement strand
GATATTTGAATTGTCTCTTTCTGGCTTCTTGTAAGATTTTTTCTTTTGCTTGAAAGCTTTTGAATTTGGCAATAATATTTCTAACCAATTTCTTCTCTGGGTCGAATATGGTGGGTGTTCTATGAATCCTTTCGATGTCTATATTGCCCTCTTGTTGTAGGACTTCAGGGCAATTTTGCTGAATAATTTCTTTTAGTACGGAGTCCAGGTTTCTATTAATTTCTGGTTTTTCTGGAAGACCAATTATTCTCAAATTGTCTCTTCTAGACCGGTTTTCTTGGTCTGTCACTCTCTCATTGAGATATTTCATATTTCCTTCTATTTTTTCAGTCTTTTGACTTTGTTTTATTTGTTCTTGTTGTCTTGAGAGATCATTAGCTTCTAATTGCTCGATTCTAGCCTTTAGGGACTGGTTATCGGCTATAATCTTTTGGTATTCCTTTTCAATCTTGTCATTTCTGGTGTTCAGTTTGCTTATCAGTTCATTTGATTTCTGAGCCTCACTTTCCAATTGCAAGATTCTACCTTTTAAACTGTTATTTTCTTGCCAGATCTCTTCCATTTTCCTCAGAATCTCAGTTTTGAACTCTTCCATAGCTTGTGAGGAGTTTTCCTTATTTGAGGAGGGTCCGGATGCTTGTTTGTTCTCCTCCTCTGTTTGCTCGGTTGTCTGGATTTTCTCTGTGTAAAAGCTGTCGAGTGTTAAAGACTTCTTCTTTTTGTTATTATTCTTTCTCTTCTGAACTTCCTGATGCTGAGTAGCCATCATTAGCCCAGCAGCTTCTCAGCTTTATCCTCGCGCTCAGTGTCTGTTCGCGATCTATTGGCTCCTGAGGTCTGAGTTCTGGTTTTTTCCAAGGTCAAGCCCCCTGGTGGGCCCTCTTGCTTGATCCTCTACTGGAGGTTTCTTTACAAGTCTCAGGGCGCTGCTTCCACAGTCGTATACCCGTCTGCACTGGTTCCCCACTTAGGCTTTAGTTCCTGGTTGTGTCTGCCTCCGCCTATGCCTCTGCTCAGCCAGCACTCTGCGCCCAGCGTCCTGCTCCTGCGCGCTCAGATTTCGCGTGCTTTTTTTGACTTAATGGGGTCCTAAGTCTAGCTGCTCTCAGGAACAGGTCCCGGAGCTGCTGATGACTCGATGGGTGCCCCAAACTTGCCCTATTTCTTTTTAGCTGAGTTCGGAGCTATAGATGAGTGTGGAGGGGGTGGGGGTGGGGCGGTTG
>NW_025342522.1:0-3648 GCF_016433145.1 Gracilinanus agilis | reverse complement strand
ATATATATATATATATATCATCCCTCTAGATATGCATTCATATTCCAGGCATTTATCAGAGTGCCTTCAACTAAGTAAATACTTCATGAATATTGGATGATGAGAGAGCCATTCCTGGAATTAGAAAGACTCAAATTTAAATTCTGCCTCTAATACACACTATGTGAACAATTCACTTAGTGCTCTGGCCCCTCCTTAAGACAATAATTTATAAGCAAATTATTAATCTGTGTTGTACTCTCCTCCCCAACAAATGTGAAATTATGATTTTAACTCCTTTTTATCCATCCCTACTCTCATTCCTACCAAAAAAAAAGTTCTTGTAAAATTAAGAGAAAGTATGCAGAAGCATATGTAGGTGTTACAGAGAACTCTAGGTGAGAAAGATAGAAATATGTCCGATTTTGAAGCTCTTAGTAAAGCAAATTTGATGATCAGCCTTTGTAACTTCACAATTATTAATTAATTTAAAATTAATAAAAATGAATCTAATTTTAATTGTAGGAATAATATTTTGTACTTGTGTTCATATTATTCCTGTGTTTATCTTAGTAGATAAATTCCTAAATATTTTATATTTTTTATAGCAATGATGAGCAAACTATGGCCTGCGAGCTGGATTCAGCACCCTAAAATGTTCTATCCAGTCCTGCAATATTATTTCTAATCTGATAAATACAATGAGTAGGATATAATACAATGAAACTTTGAAAGAGTTGCCTTAGAAACAGACTCATAAATGAGCTTTTCCTTTCCTTTGGCCCCCTCTTTTAAAAGTTTTCCCAACAATGGTTTAGATTTATTTTAAATGGAGTTTCTCTTTCTAACTTCTGTTGCTGAATTTTGTTGGAAATACATTGAAATGCTGATGCTTCATGTGGATTTATGTTGTACCCTGCCACTTTATTAAGTTTTTAATTATTTCCACCAGTCTTGTAGTTGATTTTCTAGGATTCTTTAAGTATACCATCATGTCATCTGCAAGGAGTGGTAATTCAGTTTCCCCATTGAGTACATTTTGTTAT
This sequence comes from Gracilinanus agilis, assembly GCF_016433145.1. NCBI lineage: Eukaryota > Metazoa > Chordata > Mammalia > Didelphimorphia > Didelphidae > Gracilinanus > Gracilinanus agilis. The sequence continues at coordinate 2,623 of NW_025342522.1, read as the reverse complement.
TGTTTTTTAAATAATTTTTATTTTTTTAGAGAAGTTATCATGGTTACATGATTCATGTTCTTACTTTCCCCTTCATCCTCAGACTTCCTCCCCACTGCCCCCATAGCCGATATGCATTTCCACTGGTTTTAACATGTGTCATTAATCAAGACCTATTTCCAAATTGTTGATAGTTGCATTGTAGTGGTAGTTTCAAATCTATATCCCCAGTCCTGTACAACTCAACACATGTGTTCAAGCAGTTGTTTTTCTTCTGTGCTTCCTCTCCTGTATTTCTTCCTCTGAATGTGGGTGGTGTGCTTTTCCATAAGTCCCCCAGAATTGTTATGGATCATTGCATTGCTGCTAGTACAGAAGTCCATTGTATTCTATTTTACCAGAGTGTATCAGTCTCTGTGTACAATGTTCTTCTGGCTCTGCTCCTTTCACTCTGCATCAATTCCTGGAGGTCTTTCAAATTCACATGGAATTCCTCCAATTTGTTATTCCTTTGAGCACAATAGTATTCGATCACCAGCATATACCACAATTTGTTAAGCCATTCCCCAATTGAAGGGCATACCCTTGTTTTCCAGTTTTTTGCCACCACAAAAAAAGACAGCTATAAATATTTTTGTACAAGTCTGTTTATCTATGATCTCTTTGGAGTACAAACCTAACAATAGTATGGCTGGATCAAAGGGTAGGCATACTTTTACAGCCCTTTGAGCATAGTTCCAAATTGCCATCCAGAATGGTTGGATCAGTTCACAACTTCACCAGCAATGCATTAATGTCAGAATTTGGACACATCCCCTCGAACATTCATTACTCTCCCTTCTATCATTTTAGCCAATCTGCTAGGTGTGAGATGATACCTCAGAGTTGTTTTGATTTGCATTTCTCTAATTATTAGAGATTTAGAACACTTTCTCATGTGCTTATTGATACTTTTGATTTCTTTATCTGAAAATTGCCTATTCATATCCCTTGCTCATTTATCAATTGGGGAATGGCTTGATTTTTTATTCAACTGATTTAATTCCTTGTATATTTGAGTAATTAGACCCCTGTCAGAGATTTTTGTTATGAAGATTTTTTCCCAATTTGTTGTTTCCCTTCTGATTTTGTTTGCATTGCTTTTGTTTGTACAAAAGCTTTTTTAAGTTAGTGTAATATTTTTTTTTTATTTTATATTTTCTAATTTTCTCTAACTCTTGCTTGGTTTTAACATCTTTCCTTTCCCAGAGATCTGAGAAGTATACTATTCTGTGTTCACTTAATTTATTTAGTTTCCCTCTTTATATTCAGGTCATTCACCCATTCTGAATTTATCTTGGTGTAGGGCGTGAGATGTTGATCTAAACCTAATCTCTCCCATATTATTTTCCAATTTTCCAGCTGTTTTTGTCAAATATAGGATTTTTGTCCCAAAAATTGGGCTCTTTGGGTCACTGTCTTACTGATGTCATGTGATCTCTGTTGCTTTGATTATTGATATGATCAATTATGTGGATATTTTTCCCAATATTAAACCATCCTTGCATTTCTGTTGTAAATCTCACCTGTTCGCAATGGATAATCCTTGCTGTAGTTTTTTTCTAGTATTTTATTTAAATTTTTTCATCTATGTTCACTAGGGACATTGGCCTGCAATTTTTTTCCTCTGCATTTTGGCTGCCTGACTTTAGAATCAATACTATATTTATGTGATTAAAAGAATTTGATGAGACTCCTTTGCTTATTTTGTAAAATAACTTTTAAAGTATTGCGATTAGTTGTTCTTTAAATGTTTGATTGAATTTAATTGTCAATCCATTCTGGCCTGGGGATATTTTTTTTAGGAAATTCCTTGATGGATTGTTCAATTTAATTTTATGAGATGGGATAATGAAAGTATGTGCTATTTTCTCTTTTCTTAATCTAGGTAATTTATATTTTGGTAAATATCCACCCATGTCACCCAGATTATCATATTTATTGCCATATAATTGGGCAAAATAGTTCTTAATAACTTAGTTTCCTCTTCATTACAGGTGAGATTACTCTTTTCTTTTTTGATACTATTAATTTGATTCTCTTCTTTCTTTTCTTATTAGATTAACCAGTAATATATCTATTTTATTTTTTAATGTATCATCTCCTAGTCTTATTTATTAGTTCAATAGTTCTTTTACTTTTAATTTTATTTATTTCACTTTTAATTTTTAGGATTTCCAATTTAGTTTTCATCTGGCCATTTTTTTTAAATTTTAAATAAAAAAATTATTTTATTGTCATGCAAAACACACTTCCATATTAGTCATCAGTGTAAGAGAAAAGTCATACACAACCAAAACCCCAAAACAAAACCAAAGATACACTGATGCGAAAGATGACTCCAACAGTTCTTTCTCTGGTGGTGGATGATATTTTCGGTCATAAGTCTTTCAGGACTGTCCCAGGTCATTGTATTGCTGAGTAACCAAGTTTTCACGGATAATCATCCTTGAACATTGCTGTTACTGTGCCCAATGTTCTCCCAGTTCTGCTTATTTCACTCTGCATCAGTTCCCATAGTTCTTTCCAGATTTTTCTGAAACCATCTTGCTTATTTATTATAGCACAATAGTATTCCATCATCATGTACCACAATTTGTTCAAC
>NW_025342521.1:0-3918 GCF_016433145.1 Gracilinanus agilis | reverse complement strand
GAGCAGGGGCAGACCGGGAAGGGAGGCCGATGGGGAAGGCCGGGGGGATGCCGAGGATGCCGGGGAGCAGGGTGGCAGCGGCGTCGCAGGAGGTCTGTGGGTGAGAGACAGCAATCTCGGAGGTCATCCGGGCAGGGCAGGAGGTTGGCTGCCGGGTAAGGAATTGCCCAGGAGCATCTCCGGGAAATGGGAAGCAGGAGAGCCAGAGAAAGAAGGAGCCCTGGGAGGGGAGAGAGAAGGGGAGCCGGCGCGAAGACGGAGGGAGAAATTGGAAAGGAAAGGACGTTGGAGAGAAGGAAAGAATTAGCTCCAGATGCTGACAGAGGTGGGGGCAGGGTGCCATGATGCCTCGACGCGAAGAAGGGGTGGGGGTGGGGGAGGTCGGATGATGAGGATGAAGTAGCAATCCCAGAGGACATCCAGGAGAAGGAAGAAGCGACCTGAACATGGGAGGGCGAGAAAAAGGTGAAGGCAGAAATCCTGGAATGAATCCAGGAGGGAGACGGGGGACGACTTTAGTGAGGGAGATGGACGATTCCTGGCTGGATGATACATGGCAGATGGACCAGACAGAGAACTAGAAAAAAATCCTGGAGTAGGAAGTCAGATTCGGAGAGCTTCGAAAGGTAGAGAAGATGTGTGTGCGTCACCTTCTTCTGGTGAGCTGAGAAACTAGGGTGATGGGGGCAGAGTCCGAGCAAGGCCAGAGGGATGGTGTTGGCCCAGAAAGCCGGGTGCCATTCCAGCCTGCCCCTGCCCCTCGGGGCTGCCCTATTCTTGGGCCGGAGCTTTGCAGAGGTCAGCCCCAGGACTGGGTGAGAAGCTAGTCAGCACCCCGAGCTCAGAGCTCCCCCCCCCAGGACTGCTCTCCCCCTAGCCTGCCCCTAGATCCCTGCCTTTTCCCCGTGTTGGTTCTCGCCTTGCCAGGCCCTCTTCCCTCTTTGGTCCTCTCCTTCTCGCCCTCCTCCCCATCGCCTTTTCTTCTCTTTTCTTCATCTCCACGTCCCCCCCCCCCCCATTCCTTCTTGTCTCCACAGCTGGTGGCTGGAGGTCAGTTCCGAGTGGTCAAAGAGCCCCTGGGCTTCCTGAAGGTACTGGAATGGGTAAGTCCTTTGGCGAGGAATTGGGTTGGGTTGGGGGGGGGTTTCCCTGCTTCTGAAAGAGGGGCAATTCTGGAAGGGCGTGCCTAATTCTAATCTGGAACATAGCCTAGGAGCGGTTGAGGAGAAGGGCCCCCACTTAATCCACTCGCAACCTTGGCCAGCAGAGAGATGGGAATAGAGGGGAGAACATGACTTATCCTGGATTAGGAGAAGTGAGGGCCAAAGGATGGCTGCACCATCTGCCGCCTGCCTAGCCACCCATTGGGTGAGAGGAGGGAGGGAGGGAGGCAGGCAGGCGGGCGGGTGGGGGTGGGGAAGGAGAGGAGACACACAGAGAGATTGAGAGATGCTGACATTCTGGATTGAAACAGATCACTACTGAACTTCCTGACAGTCAATGGTTTGGGTAAATAAACCGTGGAGAGGCTGTTTATTAATTTGGGGTTCACCCCGAAGTGGGACGAGGCAGAATCGAGGTTTCCCGATCATCCCTGGGATGGCCTCTGTCATCCAGTGGTTGTAGAGCCTCGGGGAAGGCCTTTTCCTTCTCAGGACCCTGCTTTTGAAAGACTGGCTTCCCCCTGGGAATCCAATGATCCCAAGGACGATGAGTCAGAGTTCCTAGGAGCCAATATAAAGTCGTGCCCCAACACTCAAAGAAAACGAGTTGGATGAGGGTAGAATTGGGACCTCACCATGGTCTCTGGGACAAAGAACCTTTGTTATTGATCAGTGGGTGACAAGCTTTATGGGAGTACGGGGTGGGACGCGGCCTGAAGACAGAGGAGAAAGTGAGCCTGGAGAAGCTGTGCTCTGGACGGATGGCCCTCCCACCCCTCTGTCAAGGATTGTAGAGATGGCAGGTCACAAGTGTGCCACTTGCCCCCAGAAGGCCCACCGACCAAGGAGCCATTCCTAGAAGCTCCAGGGTACAAGGGACCTTAGCCGACCCTTTTGGAGACAGCTCTCATTGCTAGGAAGTTTGTGAGCTGACGTCCAGCCCCAGATTGCTTCTGTTCCCTGGGGGCCAAGTGCTTCCCAAGCCAGCTAGCCCTTCACGTCCTGGAGGAAAAAGCCCTCCTTTGGGCTCCTGTCTCCAAGCTCAACAGACCTGGTGCCTTCCGGAGGCCCCGCCCCAGCCTCTTTCCCTTTCCCTGGCTGCTCTCCAGCTTCTGGCTGTTGGGTCTAGAATGGAACACAGTCCTCTGGACCAGGTTTGGGTAGAGTAGAAGCCAGAAGGACCATCAGTTTCCCATTCACTCAGACTGCCATCATCCAAGCAGGCCTCTACCATCTTAGGTTTGGGAGGCTGATCTGGGCATTCGAATAAGGGTTTATTTGTCTCTAAGGAATCTGGTCTTTGTGGATCCCACCTGCCTGCCTGCCTGCCTGTCGTGGGCTCTGCTCACGTATCCCTCCCAGATTTGCTAAGTAGACCAGCTAGGCCTTTGCTCGATTCCCCGAGAAAAAAGGTGAACCAGGCCAGGGCCAAACCCAGATCCCTAGACCTCCCCAGTGAAGCCTTGAAGACTCTGAGTCATGCCGCCATTTAAACCCTGATCACCTGGCCCTGCTCGCTCCATCTTCTCCATGAGCGTAATGCCAGAGACGTGCTAAAATCTGGGCAGCCCCCTCCTCTCCTCAGCGTAGTGACCTTAGCTGAAGGGCAACACTTGTCGCCTGAATGGCATATCCCGGCTAGGACCCATAAAGATATTAGTTTGGCTCTGAGCAGGAATCTTCTGAAGACACAGAGGGAGGGGCGGGGTCCCAGGCAGAGCTCCACAGAAGGAAGGATGCCATCATCCAAGGTGGCCCCCGGGCTGTGAGGGGGCCGCTGACGCAGCATGGCCCTAGACTTGAGCAGGAGGTGACCCTGGATGACCCTCGAGCTCACTGGCACTCTGTGTACCTCCTCCTATCCAAGGTCTTTGCCATTTTCGCCTTTGCTACTTGTGGGAGCTACACGGGGGAGCTGAAGCTCAGCGTGGAATGTGCCAACCGGAGTGAAAGCCAGCTCAGCATTGACGTGGAGTTTGCCTATCCCTTCAGGTGCTGCCTGAGATCCCCAAACTCCTCAGGGGCCGGCCCTTGATCTAAGAGCCTCCCCAGCCATGTTCTCCAAACTCCCCAGCTCCCAGATTCTGCCCCCTCCCAGCCCAGGCTCAGAATGCCCTATCTATCTGTCCGGGGTCCTCTGGCAGTCCCTAGTGTTTTCCTTCTGTCCCCCCCAGCTGCTTCTTGCCTTGTCTGGCCAGTATCTTTCTCTGGCCTGGCCTGTTCCTCTTTTCTGGGGTGTGCACCTCCCTCTCCCTTCCTTCTCTTTGTCCCGGCATCTCCAGTTGCCTTTGAGGCTACTCTCATCTCTGTCTCCTTCCCAGGCTCTGTCTGTCCTTGGGGGTAGCTCTGTGGTCTGGATGGGACCTCCTGGGAGGGAAGTAATGGGTCGGCCCAGGGCATAAAGGGAGCCGGGAGTCCAGGAAGTGCCACAGCCTGCACCCTTCACCTTTAGACAGCCTGAGCTCTCTCTGACCCCTCTGGGTGTGCCTCTTTGTGTCTCTGCTGTCTCTGGTGCTGAGATGACGGGGGCCTGTTCTGCTCCTCCATGCCTAGGCTGCACCAAGTGTACTTCGATGCCCCGACCTGCCAGAACAATGGTGCCAAGAAGGTCTTCCTGGTGGGTGATTACTCATCTTCTGCGGAGTTCTTCGTCACCGTGGCTGTCTTTGCTTTCCTCTACTCCAGTGGCGCCCTGGCCACGTACATCTTCCTCCAGGACAAGTACCGAGAAAACAATAAGGGTCCCATGATCGTG
>NW_025342520.1:0-1264 GCF_016433145.1 Gracilinanus agilis | reverse complement strand
ACATAAATGATAGCTAAAAATGGAATACAAAGTATCAAGATCTCTTTATCATCTCAGATAATCTGATAAGGACAGTTTAGTTGATAAAGAAGTAAAGGACACAGGAGATCTTTTCCTCAGCTCATGATTCCAGCCCTGGCTCCAGGAGCATGGAGTTTATTATATACTATTTTCACACAAAGAACACTAAGAAAAACTTTACAGCTAATGTTATAAATCATACAAAAGGAAATCCATGGAGGCTTCAAAGTAAAGCTAGAATAGGGTCCAAAGTTGAATTCTAGCCGCCTGGATATCAGCAAACAAATTCTGAGAATCGTAAATATATCCTATAGATATCATAAATGAATTGAGTCTTGTATATTTTTATTGGGAGGACCGCACCTGGTTGGATAAAATTTTGTCTAGCTCTGACCTTGGCTGACTTAGGAATATTCTTAGAGTTTAGGGATCTTAACTTTCTTGAAGAGAAATTATTAACCCAGTAACTGCTGATTTGTTTAAAGCTTTCCAATGGAACTTATGATGTTATTAAGAAAAGGTGTGGATCTGAAAAGGAGTCAAAAGAGGAATCCCAGATTTTCATCTATTTAAGACTCTGTTCCTCTTATTGGCCTCCCGCAACAAAGAAGAGATAGAACACGTAGAATGGAAAGAATAAACACATAAAATAGAATATTTAGAATGGCTAGGAAACGGAGGTAAGATAGAACAAATAGATACAAATGATAGATGGATAGAAAAGTTAGAGGAGATGGAAGAGGAAGAGTAAATAGAACAGAAAGAATGCACAGAAAAAAAACAAAAGAATAGATAGAACACATGGAATCTAAAAGAGAAAGAACATTCATGGATAGAACACAGACATACAGAAATAAATGAATAGATGGAAAAGGTATACCATGGAGAAAAATAGAACATATTACAGATAAAATAGATGAAGAGGTAGAGTCATAGAACAGATAAAAGACACTGAATGGATAGAACATATGGAATGGATAAATAGAACACATAGAATAGATAGAACATTAGAATACATATTCAAAAATAGATGGATAGAACAAAGAACTCATAAAACAGAAGAAATGGAAGAGAGAAAGCTCATAGAACAGATAGAACACATAGATGTATAGATTACAATACACAGATCAGAATACAAATCAGAATACATAGATAAAAAAATAGATGAAAAGAAGGTAAAATACATAGAAGAGATGAGAAGGAACAACTAAATACAAAAGAGATGAATAGCTAGAACAAGTTA
>NW_025342519.1:0-1219 GCF_016433145.1 Gracilinanus agilis | reverse complement strand
CCCCTCCCTTGATTTACTTCCCTTTCTACCCCCTCCCTTATTATTCCGTTTTTTTATTTTTAAGGACTAATGAATTCCCTCCCCCTTCTTCTCCCCTCCCTTTTTTGACCTCCCTGGTCCTCTTCTCCCCTTGGTTTATCCCTTCTGACTTCCTCAGTAGGGTTATATAGAGTTTTATATCCCAATGGATAATATAGCTACTCTCCCCTCTCAGGGTTAATTAAACTGAGAGTAAGGTTTAAGTATTACTTCTTAATGCTCTCTTCCTCTCCTTCTTATAATAGTATTCATCCCCTCCCCTTCCCATGCCCACTTTGTGTGTGATAGATTATCCTATTTTTCTGACTCATTCAAGTTTCTCTTTGTGTCCTCTACTATTCACCCCCCTCTTTCCCAACCCCCATATCATCTTAGACCATTTAGTATTTCAAACTCTCCCTATGTATAATTCTTCTGATTACTATAATAGTGAATACTATAATAGTAAATAAAGTTCATTACAGACAGTTATACTTAACATTTCTCCACATAGGAATACAAATAATTAGATCTTATTGAAGTCCTTTAAGAGGCAAATTTAAAATATACGAGTTTTCTTTCTTTCCCCTCTCATTTACCTTTTTATATTTCTCTTGATTTTTGTGGTTAGATATTGAACTTTCCATTTAGACCTGGTCTTTTCTGTACAAGTACTTGGAAATCTTCTATCTTGTTGAATCCCCAAACTTTCCCCTGGAAGTATATAGTTAGTTTTGATGGGTATGTGATCCTTGGTTTTAGACCCAGTTCTCTTGCCTTTCTGAATATCATATTCCAAGCTTTGCAATCTTTTAGTGTGGAGGCTGCCAGATCCTGTGTGATCCTGATTGGTGCTCCTTAATATTTGAATTGTCTCTTTCTGGCTTCTTGTAATATTTTTTCTTTTAATTGGAAGCTCTTGAATTTGGCTGTTATATTCCTGGGGGTTGTTTTTTCAGGGTCTAGTGTAGAGGGTGATCTATGGAGCCTTTCAATGTCTATATCTTGTTGTACAACTTCAGGGCAATTTTACTGTATAATTTCTTTTATTATGGAGTCCAAATTTCTATTAATTTCTGCTTTTTCAGAAAGACCAATGATCTCAAATTGTCTCTTCTAGCTCTGTTTTCTTGATCTGTCAGTTTCTCATTGAGATATTTCATGTTTCCTTCTATTTTATCAGTCTTTGGACTTTGTTTTA
>NW_025342518.1:0-1685 GCF_016433145.1 Gracilinanus agilis | reverse complement strand
TGACAAACTTCTGTGGACCTGTGGGGGTCCTTAAAACTACATTTCCCATGGTCCAATGGGTTTCATGGGTTTCCTGTTTTGGATGATGTATTAAAGGTGAGGGACTATTTTAAGTAGGGGGAGTGACTTGGAACTTCCTCTTTAGTTACCTGAGCTCGAGGAGAGAGGAAGGTAAATGGCTGAGGTGAGGTTGGAATAGGTTTTTTCTTACATGCGAGTGGTCAGTTTATCTCTATCAGCATGGCTTTTATTAAAATACTATTCTCCCTTTTGATCTCGGCCCTCATCATTTTTAATCATAACAGTTTGGCGAACCAGAAGGTCGAAATTAGAACTCTCAATCTTCCAGATAGCCTAACTTTTTGGCCTGGCTCAGCTCTTTTGAGCACTTTTTTTAAAAAGGAAAGTGGCTTTCCTTGCCAGGCTTTTGCTAAAAGCAACAGCACGTTTTTGCCTCCAGCGGGACTCAGCCAGCCAGTCCAGCCCAAACCACCTTGGGAGATAAGGCCAGCCCATTCTGGCTTTTGACTTTAAAACTAAAATGCCAGTGCCCAGCCAATGTGTCTCTGCCGCTGATCTCCTGACTCCTGATCTGATCTCCATTCCTGCTGTGCCGCAAGCCTGTAGGCGTCCCAGTGCCTCTTCTTTGATCCTGCTTCCGCTGCTGCTAGTGCTGACCTTCCACTACAACCCTGAGCCCCAACAGCGATGACCCCTGGCTGCTGCTTTCACTGCCACCCAGTCCTGACTTGCCAAGATCTTCAGAAACTTCTTCGGCTGCTGCTAAACATTTGGTATTGCCCTCCCCCCCTCTTGGTAATGGCCTGCATTCTAGCCCTCCATGTGTTTCTCTAAAGACCTAATTTAGGCACCCCCCACAAGCTCTCCACGTGGGTATTTTCTACAAAACTGACCTAAGCTTTTTCTCTAGCCCTGAGCCCATGACCTGACACCACGTGGACCCAGGGTTTACCCTTAATTGGGCCGCATGGCCTATTCACCCCCATATCTGCTCAGAACTTTGAACTGAGAGCAAAGACTGATTATAAAAAAACTCCTTAAACTCAGCAGAACTCAATCAAAAGAACCTTAAATTGAACAAGGGGTGAACTTTTAAACCTCGGAACTGAATGAGTTTTATTTCTGTTTTAGAGAGACTGTATCTTACTGTATTTTGCTAATTAGTTTTGTAAATTAATCTTGCTTATTTTGTTGATTTTCCTGTTGCACTGAATCATTTTAAGTTAATGTAGTTTGTGGCTGCTAGATTAATTCTGTTTATGATTTTATTGTAACTCCCAAATAATGAAAAAAAAATATAAGAACTGGTAAGAGGTTTTGACCAGCTTGTTATCTGATACTCATATTATATTTCCTAATTTATTTCAGGTTTCATTTTTACTGTAATCAACAACAATGCTATGATCTCGTACCATTTGAAAGTTACACATTTTAAAAGTTATAAATTGCCTTAATTTTGTTCGACTTTGGAGAGTTTGGTGATTGCCTTATGATTTAAATTGTAATTTTATGAGAGGTCTTTTAAAAATGTACTTTAGATGCTTAGTACCCTTCTGTATAAATGATAAGGTTTTTATGTATTTTTTTAAAGAATTGTGGTCTTAAAGGATAAGCTTTATATATTTTATTGTGAAGAATTGTTGTCTTATATATATATATATATA
>NW_025342517.1:0-1591 GCF_016433145.1 Gracilinanus agilis | reverse complement strand
TGCATTACATTCTAACTCATTTCAAATCTTATTTTTCCTAGATTTTACACATATTCAAAACTGAACTCAGTATCTTTCCTCTTAAAACTTCTCATCCTCCTATTTTTTCCTTTTTCTTTCTTTCTTTTTTGCTACACTAAAATTCACATCAAAAAAATAACTCATTACAAAATTAGAATTTGGCAAGGGAAAGCTGTTGACTTCTTTTTACTTAATTTTTAAGTATTTCATTTTTCTCAATTACATGTAATAACAATATTCAACATATATTTTCCAAAATTATATGATCCAATTTGCCTCTCTCCCTCCCTCCTCAGTCTCTTTTCAGTGATGGAAAACAATTCAATCTTGGTTATACGTATTTTATTATGCAAAGCATACTTCCAGGTTGGTCATTGTTTTGCGAATACTCATATTATATCAAACCCCCCAAATAAAAACAGAAATAAACTAAGGTGAAAAATAGTATGTTTTGGTTCACATACTAACTCCAACAGTTCTTTCCTTGGAAATGGATAACATTTTTTAGTTCTTTAGAATTGTCTTGGGTCCTTATATTGCTGAGAGTAGCTAAGTCTTTCACATTGATCACAGTACAGTGTTGTTGTTACTGTGTACAACATTCTCTTGATTCTATTTATTTCACTCTGCTTCAGTTCATGTAGGTCTTTCCAGCTTTTTCTGAAATCATCCTCTTCCTCATTTCTTATGTGCTATTTCTTATAGCACAATAGTATTCCATCATGATTATATACCACAATTTGTTCATCCATTTCCAAATTGATGGGCATTCCTTCAATTTCTAATTCTCTGCCACTACAAAAAGAGCTAATATAAATATTTTTGTACAAGTATGTCTTTTCCTCCCCGCCTCCCCCATCTCTTTGGGATGCAAGAAGCTAGCAACTTCTTATGATAACAAGAAACAATAAAAACTAAATCCAAAAAAAAGAGAATATGAAATATTTTATTACAAAAGGAACTAACCTGAAAACAGTGAAGAGACAATATTAAAATTCCTGGATTACCTGAAACTTATGATCAGAAAAAGAGTTTAGATGCTTCAAGAAATCATTAACTAAAATTGTCTTGAAGTTTTGGTACTAGAAAATAATGTAGAACATCAAAGAATCCATCAATCATTACTTGTAAGGCACCCTAAAAGGAGAATTCACAGGAACATTATAACTTAGTTTTATAACTCCCAAGTTAAGGAGAAAATACTACAAGCAGCTAGGAAGAAATTTTATAAATCCTGTGAAGCTAAAATCAAGGTCACACAAGATTTATCAGCTTCTACATTAAAACAACAAAGGGCATTAAATACAATATTTCAAAGTGCAAAAGGTGGGTTTACAACCAAGAATAACTTACTCAGCAAAGGTAAGTATCATTCATGCAAGGGGTGGGGAGGGATGGTGATTTAATGAAACAAAAGACTTTTAAATATTCTTAAAGAAAAAGACTAGAACTGATTGGAAAATTGGATCTACAAAAATGATTTTAAAACCTTGAAAAAATAATTGTAGAGGATTTAACAAGATCATATAGTTTACTTTTCATATGGGAAAATTATATGTACATATATATA
>NW_025342516.1:0-1105 GCF_016433145.1 Gracilinanus agilis | reverse complement strand
ATGACTTAATTTTTCTTAACAATACATTGATCAGGGATAATCTCAGAAACTCAGGATGAAAAATGTCATCTGCCCTCAGAGAAAGAACTGTCAGTCTGAATGCAGGCCAAAATATTTTAGATTTTACATCTTTTTCCTCCTTCCATTTTCTTCCATTTTTGAACTATGAATCTATATCAAATATCTTGCTGTCACAGTGAGTGCTGGAAGGGATGAAGGGAAGGAAGAAAGGAAGGAGACAGGGAATTTGGAACACCCTTTTTAAAAATGAGTGTTAAAATTGTTTTTAAATTTTAAAATTGTTAATTGTAAAAGAGCTAATGCCATCTTGGGCTTCTTCCTGGTGGGTTCTCCTTTCTAGGAGATCTTCAAACAGATACTAGGCAACTACTTGTCGGATATATTAGAGTAGGGAATTCTTTCATACCTGTGTTCAACTAAATAGTCTCTTCAAAGTCTCATATTATACAAATCTGTGATAATATGTCAAGGATTGTGCTAAATATTGGGCAAATGAAGACAATATCTCAGCCAAACAAAAAGCTATAATCCTTGATCTCAAGGAGCTCACCCCTTCTTGGAGGGATGCATGATGTCTCCTATTAAATGCACGATAATTTACTGGCTTGGGTGGGTTAGGAAGTGCTTCCAATAGGAAGTGGCATATGAGGACAAAGAAAGCCATTTAGTGAAAGACTTAAGAAATTTAAAAAAATAACTGATGAGTTATAAATGTATTTGGAGCAACCAGTAGATTATGCCAGAGATTTATATAAAGTGGTTACATATACAGCATCATTAGTTTGGTGCTTGTTATCTAGTTTCTTTTTTTCCAAACTCTTAACTTTCATGTTAGAATTAATAGTGTGCATTGGTTCCAAGGAAAAAAAAGGGTGATTACGGGCTAGGCTAATGAAGATTAAGTGACTTAGCTAGGGTAATACATCTAGGAAGTATATAAGGCCAGATTTGAACCCATGACCTCCCATTTTTAGGCCTGGTTCTAAGTTCATCAAACCATCTAATCGCCCCCTTACTATCCAGTTTCAGTAGTTGTCTTTTAGTCATTTAGTCATGTTTGACTCTGTGATTCAATTTGGAGTTT
>NW_025342515.1:0-1022 GCF_016433145.1 Gracilinanus agilis | reverse complement strand
TCAAAGTCTAAACCAGGTATTTCATAAATTAGGAAACTGAGGCCTAACGGTGTCAAGTGACTTGTCCAAGGTCATACACATAGGGACTCATGAAAAAAAAAGGCTATCTACTTTCATAGAAAGAACTGACAGAGTCTTAATGTAGATTGAAGCATATAATTTTTCAGTTTATTTCCTTTATGAGTTTTTTCTTGTATAAGTGATATGTCTTCTTTTATAATACAATGAATATGGAAATATGTTTTTTTGTGATAGCACATGCATAACCTCTATTGTATTACCTGCCATCTCAAGGAGAGGGAGAGAATAGAGAACATGGATCACAAAATGTCAGATGATGGTTATTGTTATCTGCATGTGCATGTAATTGAGGAAAAAATATATAAAAAGAAAGTGATGGGGCAGCTGGGTAGTTCAGTGGATTGAGAGTCAGGCCTAGAGACAGGAGGTCCTAGGTTCAAATCCAGCCTCAGACACTTCCCAGCTGTGTGACCCTGGGCAAGTCACTTGACCCCCATTGCCCACCCTTACCACTCTTCCACCTAGGAGCCAATACACAGAAGTTAAGGGTTTAAAAAAAAAAAGAAAGTGATAAAGTTCTGGGCTTCTAGTAGCTTCCATACATAAGCTTCAGAAGTGAGATTTGAATCCAAGCCTTCTGACTTTAGAGTCATTGATATATTCCAGATATTATTGGTTATTATTATTAATAATAATGATGTAAACTTTAAAGCTATTCATAAATACTAGCTCTTATTATTGTAAATAATCATTTGCTATATTTTAAATATTATTGTAGGCCACTAGATAGTGTGGTAGGTAGAGTTTTGGGCTGAAGTCAGGAAGACTAGTCTTCCTGAGTTCAAATCTAGCCTTAGTCACTAGGTATGTGACCCTAGGCAAGTCACTTCACCCTTTTTGCCTCAGTTCCTCACTTGAAAAATGCATTGGAGAAGGAAATGGCAAACTTCTCCAGGATCTTTGCCAATAGGGTCATGAAGAGTTGGACACAATTGAAATGA
>NW_025342514.1:0-1184 GCF_016433145.1 Gracilinanus agilis | reverse complement strand
GGGCTGAGCAACCACCCCGCCAACCCTCCACACACAACACCTATAACGCCAAAGCCAGCTAAAAAGAAATAGAGCAAGTTTGGGGTACTCATTGAGTCATTGGCAGCTCCAGGGCCTGTTCCTGAGAGCAGCAAGATTTAGGACCCCAGAAAGCTAAAGAACGTGCACAGACTCTGAGCTCGGGCTTAAAGCGAGGGCACAGAGTGCAGACATAGGCAGACACAGGCACGCTCGTGAGCGTGAGCAAAGGCTCTGAAACCCTGAGTGGGGAACCAGCACAGATGGGTATACGACTGTGGAAGCAGCTCCCTGAGACTTGTAAAGGAACCTCCAGCAGAGGACCAAGCAAGGGGGCCCACCAGGGGGCTTGACCTTGAGAAAAACCAGAACTCAGACCTCAGGACCCAAAAGACTGCAAACAGACCCTGAGTGCAAGGATAAAGCTAAGAAACTGCTGGGATAACAATGGATACCCAGAATCAGGAAGCTTAGACGAGAAAGATTAACAAGAAAAAGAAATATTTAACACTCGACAACTTTTACACTGAGAAAATCCAGACAACTGAGAAAATAGAGGGGGAGAACAAACAAGCATCCGGACCCTCCCAAAATAATAATGAAAACTGGTCACAAGCTCTTGAAAAGTTCAAAACTGAGATGACGAGAAAGATGGAAAAGATTTGGTTAGAGAAATGGTAAATAGCTCAAAAGGAAATCAGGCAAGAAAATAACAGTTTAAAAGGTAGAATCTTGCAATTGGAAAGTGAGGCTCAGAAATCAAATGAACTGATAAGCAAAGTGAACACCAGAAATGACCAGATTGAAAAGAAAAACCAAAAGATCATAGCTGAAAACCAAAAGATCACAGCTGAAAACCAAAAGATTATAGCTGAAAACCAGTCCCTAAAGGCTAGAATTGAGTAATTAGAAGCTAATGATCTCTCAAGACAACAAGAACAAATAAAACAAAGTCAAAAGACTGAAAAAATAGAAGGAAACAGGAAATATCTCAATGAGAAAGTGACAGACCAAGAAAACCAGTCTAGAAGAGACAATTTGAGAATCATTGGTCTTCCAGAAAAACCAGAAATTAATAGAAACCTGGACTCCATTCTAAAAGAAATTATTCAGCAAAATTGCCCTGAAGTCCTACAACAAGAGGGCAATATAGACATTGAAAGGAT
>NW_025342513.1:0-1346 GCF_016433145.1 Gracilinanus agilis | reverse complement strand
AGAATAATCTCAAGTCAAAATTGACTTTTATGTAAGTTTATTTACAATTAGGAAGGTTGAAGGTAGGGAAATTGAGAGAGAGAAACTCTGGCCCGGACCAGAGTTCCAGACCAGGTAAGAATTTAGAGGCCCAGCAGAGGGGCACAAAGGTTAATTAAACAAGGCTTCTAGTCACAAGGCCTTTTACAATTAGAGAGGCAAGAGAGGCCTCCCTGAGGGTAGGGCCTCCAGAAACGCCAAGGGAAGAGACAGAGAGTCAGCCTAACTTACCCACGTGACAATTAAGGGAAGCAGTCAGAGGTCCCATCAGAGTCTCAGCATTCCAACACTCCTCCACGAACCAGAAGAGGTCCTCACCAGATGCTCTCTTCCACCGAAGACACCAGCTGACTGAGGATCTTCTCCTTTTAAAGGGGTCACTCATGCATCATTTCCTGTTCCTCCCTCCTAATTTGCATGTCCAATCACAATAGACAATTTTCATAGACCACCTAGGGAGAGGGTCAGTTGGCTCTGATTCATCCTTCACTCTAGCACATGTGGGTTACAGATCTCCCAGAATTAGAGGTGTGCTCACCTTTGGTGATTAAATCTAAAGATGGGCAGTGTAGACTTAATCCAATTATCACATATGTCAAAATGCTTGCAGTTCCATGTTCCACTTTCTGATACTCTATTCAGTGGCTTGTAGTAGTAGATGGTGAATGGAAGATGGAAAGAAAAAAAAATAGAAAGAAGCACAGATCATCAACAGAGAAATCCGAAGAGTAGAAGCCAAGGCAGGATTCGGAGTGTGGTCTGGTGAGAGCAGAAGTAGAAAAGATAGAGACAAGAAAGGTAAACAGAAAACTCACAGGAGAAAAAGTAAAGGAGTGAGATTTAGAGGAGAGGAGGCAGTTAGAGACAGTTGAAAAGTAGGGAAAAGAGAGATTGATGAAGAAAAATAAAGAGGGAGTTCTCACTCTAGTTAATCAGTCAACAAACATTAATTAAGAAACGAAGCACCATATGCCAGGCATCATGCTAGGTACTGGAGATTCAAATACAAAAGTAAAAGTCTCTGCCCTAGAGAAACTCAGGATGGAGTGGAGGAATAAGGAATGAATATATATATAGGTATAAACAAAACTCAAAGCAGATAAAAGATAAACTTGACAAGAAAGGCTCTAGCAAATGGGGAAACCAGGAAAATCTTTATTCAGAAGGTGGCACTTGGGCTGAGTCTGAAACCAGAAATTCCAGGATGCAAAGATAAGGAGGGAGTGTTCTCAAGGTGCGAAGCATCTGGGGCAAAGGCAGGAACATGAGAGATGGAGTGTTGTGTGTGAGGAAAAGCAAGAATTCCA
>NW_025342512.1:0-1823 GCF_016433145.1 Gracilinanus agilis | reverse complement strand
CGGCTCAAAACAAAGTATTTAGGTAAATAATATTAAGAAAAAAAAAAAAACAATGGGGACAAGTAGGTAGATCCGTGGTAAGAGAGCCAGGTCTGAAGATAGGATGTTCTGGGTTCAAATCTAGCCTCAGAAATTTCATAGCTGTGTGACCTTGGACAAATCACAATCCCAATATCCTAGGCTTTACTCCTCTTCTATGTTGGAACCAATATTCAGTATTGCTTTTAAGACCCAAGTTAAGGGTTTAAAAAAAAAGAAAAAGAGAGAGAGAGAGAGAGAGAGAGAGAGTAAACAATAAAATATTCCCACCCTAACACTGGGCACATTCTCTTACAATTTCAAAAATTTTCAGTGGGAAAAGTAAATGTAAAGAGGGAATAGATGTCAACAACAATAATAAGTAATATTATCTAACTACTGATTAAATATTTACCAACTGCTTAACTTTTTTATATCCTACATATAGGGAACCTGAGCAAACATGTTGAGGTCATAGATAAAGAGAACATGCGAAATCATGGAACACATGAAGAGTAAGTGGCTTGTGTATAGAAAATACACACTGCCATTACACACATAAATGATGTAGGTACCTGAAATGCACACATATAGGGTCATGCATAGAAAACCTGCGTGTCTGAGGGCACATTTTTGGAAAAGAACATAGTTAAGAATGACTTCTGGTCAAGGTATACAAATAGGGGAGTCTGTACTGGGTATTTAGAATCTGTTACCCTAAAACTACAATCCTCAGCACCCCACTCACTTCCTGTCATTGCGTGCTGACGTAGACAGGATATAAATTGGGTGCAGCCCTGCCTCTGG
Organism: Gracilinanus agilis; assembly: GCF_016433145.1. Taxonomy (NCBI): domain Eukaryota; kingdom Metazoa; phylum Chordata; class Mammalia; order Didelphimorphia; family Didelphidae; genus Gracilinanus; species Gracilinanus agilis. The sequence goes on along the minus strand of NW_025342512.1, from coordinate 998 downwards.
GGCTCTTTCCTTCCTGTCGAGGCATTGGTGGGGCAGGAATTTTTGAGCAGGTAGAAAAACTGAGTCACGTGGTTCTGTTTTGTCAGATAATAAACTTTATAAAAATAATACTTGAAGTATTGCACATTAATTTAAATCTTTTATAGAAAATATTTGTTGCCAAGGAACACATGGCAGGGCATACAAGTAAGGCACACATGTGGCCAGGGTACATAATAGATGGAGACATACTTAGGGAACATGTGTGGCCAGGGTGAAGGGATGCATGAGAAATGTTTGAGTTTAGGGGTTGGGAGGGGAGTGCAATTGTCACCTCTAGATGTTACTGGTTATTGATATATCCCAATAATATCATTATTGTGTACCATGCAGGCATGCTATCTGATGGTCACCCGTGCTAGAAATTTGCTTCAAAGAATGCCATACATGTAGACATGATGTGTAATCTCTACTATCTTTCCTACATACAGACCTCTGTATTTCTGTGCCTGGATCATGAGTCATTCTAATGTATGTGCTCTTCCACCAATGTGCCCTTAACCGCATATGTTTTCTATGTGTGACTCTATATGTGTGCATTTTAGGCACATATGTGTCTAAATCACTATGAGGCATTGCTTCCTACTGATCTTGCAAAATATGTGCCCTACAAATTTAGGTGGCTCTGTTTCCACATTCTGGCATCAGCCAGCATTTTCATCTAAGGGGATATGTCATCTCTCTTTCACATCAAATCACTATAAATATTTGTTATAGATATTTTTAGAAGGTCAGAGCCCTCAAAAAAACAAATCATTGAACTAGGGAAATTTTTTCAATAGCTTTTCCTCCCATATGGGGAATTTGTCAATTCTCAGAACTTTGGTTATAACCGGGTAAGAGGTAAGAGGGTAGAGCACTCCCATTACCTGGAAAATCCATGTAAAATGTTAGCCCTCTCTTTTTATCAGAAAAGAAGTCTGATTATTTTCTTTTTCTTTTGTGGGGTGTTTATAATA
>NW_025342511.1:0-1250 GCF_016433145.1 Gracilinanus agilis | reverse complement strand
GAACTCGGGTCTTCCTGATTCCACTCATGATACCATATTGCCTAGTGAACATGGACCAGAATTGCCTGAGCAGGGAAATGAGAGGCAGTAACGCCCAGAGCCGCGATGGAAGGTTTTCTCCATCATTTCCACATCTTTCACTGACTTCCCATAAATCTGTCTTGGTGCTTCTGAAAGCCGGGAATAGCCCTCCCCGTGAGGGTGCCTTCTTTTCCAGGGTGCCGGCAGCCGTCCTGGGCTATAAATACTGCCATTCTCTCGGTCCTTGTCATCCTCTTGCCAGGAAGACCTGACCGAGTCCTTGAAATACCAGCACAGAAATGGTTTCTTCCTCTTAAATGAAGGCTTCAAATAATGGACTTCTGCGGACTAAAATAGCCATCACATACGCAGGCGTTAAATCGTGTAACTGGTAGACACGGCGGGCATCCACCTCCATTTAATCAGGATCTATGAGTGCTCTGCCAGGTGCCAGCTCACAGCAAGGACTAGCTAGTGGCCTAGCAGGTGGGCTCCATCAGCATGCTCGGGATGCCATGAGGAAGGCTCCTGGCGGTGAATTTGTGGTAGACGTGGATGAGCCACTGGCGTTGGAGAGGCCTGGATGGGGGGTGTCATGAGAGGGAACACCTGCTTTTCTGAAATCGTAGACCTGTTGGAAAGTGTGTTCAGAATTAGAGACCCGGAGACTCATGGAGGAAAGTGGCAAAAACCTTTCCCTCAAAGAGATGATACGTGGAATTGGGGCAAGATAATACAAGGCACAAACAGCGTGGTGGGGGCAAATGGGTGGCTCAGTGGATTGGAAGTCAGGCCTAGAGACAGGAGATCCTGGGTGGAAATCTGGCCTCAGACACTTCCTAGCTGTGTGACCCTGGGCAAGTCCCTTAACCCCCATTGCCTAGCCCTTACGACTCTTCTGCCTTGGAACCAATACTTAGTATGGATCTTAAGAGAGAAGGTAAGGATTTTTTTTTTAAAAGAAAGAAGGAACAGTATAATATAGGGGGAAATGCACCATTATTGAGTTCGGACTCATCTCTGACTCTTCCTATGTGACCTTGTGCAGGTTAACTTCAGTAGCCCTCAGTTTCCCCCTTTGTAAAATGAGCAGGTTGGATTAGATGACTTCTAAGCCTTTTTCCAGGGTTAGAGCTATGATCCTACAATGCCATCTGACTTTCACAATGCTACTTATGAAGTAAGTATTATGACTATCATTGGTCCCGTTTTATGGATGAGGAAAGGAA
>NW_025342510.1:0-2940 GCF_016433145.1 Gracilinanus agilis | reverse complement strand
TATATATACATATATATATGCACAAGATCAAAATCTCCCCTTCCTAAATCTGTCTTTTCCTTCTGAGATTCATTGGCACCAGGGAGAACAACAGTTGTCCCCAACTAAGGTCTAAAGTTCATTTCCTAAAATTTTAAATTCTTTGGGATACTCCCCACAAGTAACATTTGCCACCACCACTAGCCCTATTATTTCTCCTTCTAGCTAACTATCCCCAGTTCCAAGAGACAATAGTTATGACAGCTTCCAGAATCTTCTGCATTAGTTACAATATACCAATGTACTTCATCAAACCTATTTTCTCTTGCTATCTGGGAGGTCTGACAAATTTGCTATTTCTCCTCTTTCCACTGACCTAACCTAGATGGTCTTCCCTCATGCTTCTTACTTCTGATTTATGGATTTCTTTTCCATGTGACTTTCCCTAATATGTTCTTCTTAAAATATGTTCTCCTATACTAATATTCCAATCATGAATATTATCAACCCAAACCACAACACACACTGATATAAACATCCCGAAATCTCACCTAGTCAAGTAGTATTTGGACTGCAGATTAAGAGCCCCATGTCTACAGTGAGTTTATCCTCCCTCCCTCCTACCTTTGGATTATTCCTAGTTTTATTAAGATAGAGGGGCTGCTTGCTTATTTGCTCAGGTGGGTTTGATTTACAATTAGCAAATTCTTGCAAATACTCTAACATATAAACTAGGCACTCTTGTGTAAAAACATTATTTCTAGAACCTTCATATCTTTTCCCTTCTCTCTGCTGATCAGACAACGGTTATCTGTCTACCCAAAATGTCTTACCTCATTGCTTTTCTGGTGTCTTTGGGTAACTATAACTGGACCTGAATGCTATAAAGAATAAGAGAAATAGAAACAAGTACTTTCTTGTATTTTGACATATTTGACAGCTAGATGCTATTAGGAAAAAAACTAGATGTATCTGGAAACAACCTTGGCAGTCTAGACTTCTCTCTCTCTCTCTCTCTCTCCTCTCTTCATTTCCTCCTGTTCTCTTCCAATAAAACCACTGGAAAAAGACATATCCTGTAAGAGAAGTTGTGCTTATAATCAAGTCCATAGTAATATATGGTCAAACAGTCAGATGACAAGCATTTACTATGTGGCAGGAACTGTGCCAAACTGGGGGGATACAAAGAAAGGGGTGGGAAGGAATAGTCTTGGTAGATTAATAGTCTCAAATAGTTCACATTCTATTGGAAGATACAACAAAATGTAAGTAGGGTAGAAAGATAGGAATTTCAGGGAAAAGGGGGCCAAGAAAGAAAGTGGAACTTTTGATTATACTTGGAGAAAGCCAGGGAAGCTGTGCTCAGACAGATTCAATTCTCTTTCTGTTATATTCGTTGTATGTACCCCGTTGTCAACTTGCCACCTAATGGCTTTTCTGACATCGTTGAGATTTTGTCTGTGCTTTGAATGGAAATGTTTGAGAGAGGAAAACAACCACGAACTTTTGTGGCTTGCCTGTAGAAATATTTTAAAATAAATCTTGGTCTAAATTTCCAATCAGATTATATACTTTAATGCTGTGTTTGTGAGCCTGAAATCAATTCCTGAATGTTCCAGTATCCCTTTTAAGGCTTGGAATCCTGTTATAGGTTATATATTTCTCTGCTATAGTAACTCATTTTGTGGTAAACTTTCTTGTTCAAGCACCAGCGATCTCATGAGGATCCAGCTGCCCTGAGGTTTAATTTCTATGAAGTTATTACAACAGGACATTGGGCCCCATCTGAATTAAAAACTCTACAGAAGAGATGCCTGACCCCTGGATGGTACGCAGTCCACATAGAGAGATGGCTAACCTATTTTTCTACTTCTCAGGTAATGTTTTGAAACCATTTCCACCATTTCCCTAGATTAGCAGTTCTCAGACACATAGGAATCCCAGACACCTCATCCTTGTCCAAGATGTCTAAATTATTTTATAATGATATTAAGATTTTTGACATGTCCAATACAATAAAATATTGATAGATATAACCCATATAAACAAAATCTCTTTGGAGGGATCATCCTTAATAATTTTTAAGAATGTAAAGGGATTCTTGAGACCAAAATGTTTCAGCCTAGATCATGGTCATGTCTCTTTTAACAGGGACATAATTTGAATATTAATATTAATTAATATTAATATTATAATGGGTGATGATTTTGAATCCCAAATGCCAAGTGGGGGGAAAGTGGATGGACTCCTCTAATCAGCCTAATCAAGATAGGATTTACCTAAATAAACTATTGGATTCTAAGTTCCTGAGGAGAAATTTGCTTACGTAGTTCTGGAAATGCTTTTCAGAAGGAGATTCCTAACCTTCTTCATCAGGCTGACATGGAATTAACCTGCTCTTCGTGGGCAAAATCCATTTAATCAAACGTGATTTGTTTCAAAGTCAAGAAGGAGTAACTGACAATCAAGAAGTCTCGCAATAACATTTAGAGAGCAACAACCAAGTGCTTCTAAATTATTTAGGAATATAGATTGCTAGGCACATAGAAAGGTATATGCCCTTAGGCTCTGCTACTGAGGGAGACTGAGGCTGATGGATTATGTGAGTTTAGGAGTTTTTAGATTCAGAACAGTTGAAGATCATTGGATGCCTTTAATAAGTCTGGAAAAAGGATGGTGAGACCCTGGCAAAGAGGGGTCAGCAGATTGCCTAAGGAGGAGCCCACTGACCAAGTCAGAAATAGAGTGAGTCAAAGCTGCTGCACAGATTAGCAGTAGGCATAGGCCTATGAGTGGCTACCTTACTACTAACCTAGGTAAGGTAAGAGACTGAAAGGAAGAGGAAAAGGTAATGGAAGGGAACAGAAGGGAAGGGAAGGGAAGGGAAGCACCAAAAGAGGAGCAGAAGTGGGGGAGGAAGGGAGTAAGAGATTGAGAGAGAGAGAGGGGAAGGAAGGAAGG
>NW_025342509.1:0-1940 GCF_016433145.1 Gracilinanus agilis | reverse complement strand
ATATTGATGAGCTTCTTCTGGATGTCCTCTAGTTCATTATTATTTCTGTGATGCTCAGATATTCTAAGATCTGGTCTGATCAGTACCTAGTTCAATTAGTTGGTTTTCTGTTACTTAAGACTTTTTATTTTTATTTTATTTTTTGTTTTGTTTTAGTGTTTTTAATCCTGTTGATTATTAGACAATGAAAACTCTCAAGCTTCTTTTCCATGGAATTTCTGTCAATCTACAGATCCTGTGCAACTTTCTTTTTTTGAGCCTAAAAGGAGGAACCTTGCATTCATTTATTCAAGAGATATCTATTGACTATATAAAGCACTTTGCTAGGTACTTTATTCTTGTTAAGCAATTGAGATGTTCTAATTTGTCACATGACATCTTAGTCAACCCTATCAGCTGTTGTCACCTGCAAATTGGATAAGCATCCTATATATTCACCCAGGACTTTTATAGAAATAATGATCTCATGGCCAAGATAGAGTCCTGAGGCATCAACCAGGATAATGCTTAATTAATCTCTTTGGATGTGGTTCAACAAAATCTCAATCTATATAATGGCATTATATCTTCCAATGTACATTATTTTATCAAATACATAAAGATAGTGTGAGAAACTACCAGATGTTTTATTAAGATATGGATATTTTATGTCAGATTCTGATTCAACCAATCTAATAATTCTAAAATTTATTTGAAATTATTAATTTCCATTTTTATTTTAAACATTGTGTCAATGTTAGAGTTGATCTGTTTCATGTATAATCTTTCTGGATAGTATTCTGTTACACAAGAGCATTAGAAATATTTTCCCCTCAATCTCCCAGTATCTCTTCATGCTTGTTTATTTAACTCTTGAAAGAATTCTTCATGAAGCATTATTTTTTCATAAGATTATGCTGATGCATAGAGAAGTTAAAAACTCACAAAACTTTCATTATTGCCCTTGAAGGAATGACATAAAAAATTCTTAACATTTTGGCCTTAGGAGCAAAATTTTAGAATTATTTTTAATGATACTTAAGAGATGCAGTTTTATACATTATTGAAATAACATCAGAAAATTAGTTTCTATCTAACTTGGGAATTAAGTATATTATTAATTATTCACATTATCTTAAGTCCTTTGCCTTCTTCTCATCAAAAGAGGCCTATCATTTAGCTATGAAAGCTGGAGGCAGGCTTAGAAAAGATAATATAAAGTACTTTGAAGTTTTCCAAATGTTTTTCTCAAGATAGTCCAGTGAAGCTATTTTTATCATTTCTACTATTTTAGAGATGAAGAAAATGAGGATTACAGAGATCTTCTATAAAGGCATATAACTTAGACGACAGTTTTGATACTCAAACCTATGTTTTCTGACTACACATTCTTTGCTTTTACTCTTTCACTATTTTCTTTAGACAGAAGCCTGTTTTCTAGCAATCAGTAAGCATTTTTAATATGCCTATTATGTGACAGGCATTGCGCCAGATGGTGGGAATATAAATATGAAAATGGAATAGTTCCTGACCCTTAGAAACTCACTGTTGCGACAAACATCATGTGCCATAATTGAATACAAAATATACAATAGCAAAACTGAGAATGTTAGGAAGAACTTTATGTAAAAATGTCTCAGTAAATGCATGCATTGCATTCCATAGCCAAAAATAAGTCATTTTGACTTATCTGTCTTTGTATCTTGAATTTTTCCCCTATTTATCATTTTACAAAATAAAAAAAAACATGGAGTTTTTTGAGAAATAAAAATGAAGCTGTTCTCTGTAATAGCACAGAAAGACAAGACAATAAAGAAAAAGTTAAGAAAGTACGGATACTGTAAAACTGCATTAGGGGGCTGGCCCCTGGGGCTCAGTTCTGGGAGGATATTTTAGTGAGTCTGCTTCTGTCAATGATGCCATGGCATAGAAAGGCTTGGCTCTGCATTTCAGAATGTGTG
>NW_025342508.1:0-5587 GCF_016433145.1 Gracilinanus agilis | reverse complement strand
CCCCCATTGCCCACCCTTACCAATCTTCCACCTATGAGACAATACACTGAAGTACAAGGGTTTAAAAAAAAAGTAATTAAAAAAACTGTACTGAGAGAAGCCATCCATTTCACTTTTGGGTAGCTTTAATTATTATGAGGTTTTTCCTTATATGGAAGCTAAGGCTTATTTCCTTGAACTTCTACCTATTGTTCCTTGTTTTGCCTTCAGAGGTCAAGTAGAACATGTCTAATTTCTCTTTCACATATGCATTTTCAAATATTTGAAGATAATTGTTGTTCCCATTGTCGTCTTGTCTCTTGACTACCCATTATAAGTGAGTCCTTCAACCTTTCCTCTTGTGGTACAGTTTTCCAATTCTATTATCATACTGGGCACCTTCCCCTATGAACAAGCCAACTTGTGAATATCCTTCTTAAAATGTTGCCTTTCAAAGTAAATAAATAAAATGATCTAGATGAAGTCTGGTGGAGAAAATGGGGGAGACCTTTATCTGTCCAGTAGTAGACATGCTATATCTTTTAATGCAGTCTAACATCACCAAATCATTTCACAGCTGCTATATCATATTCTTCCTATTTACAGATAATATCAAGCTGGTTATATCCATTCCTAGAACACAAAAGAATCTCCTAAATGGGACAATCACAAGAGTTTGGCTTAATTATCCATACAAGAAAAATCAAAAGGATGAAGAATACCTATTATTCTAAAAGAAGTCATCCATGCATAGATATGTCTTGTACAGGTATAGAAAAGGAAAAATGAATTGGGCCAAACACTGAAAATAAGGAGAAGAGGGAGCTAAACCAGCCTTCTGAAATTGTACATTTTTTTAATGATCTCAGATTCTATCCTGAAACAGAGGACACCATTTAAAAATACTTTTCTGGTGATATATGGCTATAAGTCATAGAATATTAGAGATTCTATAGAATTGAGATTGAGGATCACACAAAGAAGAGCTGGAGGGTGGACATGAGCAGGCTATAACTTATTATAAATTAGGAATTAAAAGAAGCAACTGATATAAAGGATATCAGAGTCCCTCCAAAAGTGAATAATCACTTTGTGATAGTGAGAGCAAATAGGTAGCTGCATGCTCTAAATTTACTATATATGCAAAGTGGAGAAAAAGAAAGGAAGGTCCCAGTGTACAGTGCATATTTCCTTGTGCCATATTATGGAAGGACATTGATCATCTCAACAATATTACAAATTGTACTATGTCACTGCTTACTCACTTAAATTTGAAATTTATCATAACCTACCATGCTTAGATGATTTGGCTTAGGTGATCCTCACACTAAACTTTGACCTCTTTCCCCTTCTACTGTTTTTGCTGTTTTGTGAAGCAATACTGTTCAGAATATGCCATCTTTCCTTGTGAAGTTTTGTAAACACACTCAAAACTAGTATTTCCCTTTTCTATAATACCTTTCTGCTTAGCAAGGAGAGTATATGTTTGTGAGCTGAGAAGACTTCTGGAATTTTTTTACCTTGCAATTTTGGAAACTATTTTGCATAAAATGTTTCTAAGAGAGATGATTCATGATCTGATTAAATGTCTTTAATTTTGTCTATTTCTCAACTACCAGGATTAATACATTGTTTAAGTTGAATAAGAGTTATTATAAATATGCATAGTTTCTTTTCATATTTAACTTTTCTTATAATTTGGTTTTGTTTTAGGCCTTCGTTTTAACAACTTGGTGATAACTATATGTAGAGAGTTCTAATCTTTACCCTGGTTATTTTTCATCTACTGAAGCTATTGCTCCATCATTTGATTATTAATGACCCAGCCTGGGTGAACTATATCACTTTGTTCTGGAGATTCAGATAATGTGCATCCTCATCTTCATCTCTGCCATTTTTCACCTGCCAAATGTTCTTTCTCTTTCTCTGCCTTTTCATCTCTTGCTTGAGGAGTTGTAATGAAATCAATACTATTATAGCCTCAGGAAAGAATGTATCAACCAACAGTACTATTCTACTATATGTCAGTTCCTTGAAGACAAAGACTTCCGGTTGTCTCTTCAACTTTCTTCAAATTTCAAAAGTTAGCTAACTTTTAAAGTTTACCTTGGCAGGGCACTGTTAATCACTAGATATGTTGTTCCTCTCATTTATGGGACTCGTTATATATCATAAAAGGATCTCCTTGCTTGCATATTTTGGTTTAGTGTTTTTGGTGTGTCTCTCTCTCTTTCTCTCTGTGTCTCTCTGTCTCTGTATCTCTCTGTCTCTGTATCTCTGTCTCTATCTCTGTGTCTCTCTCTGACTCTGTGTTTCTCTGTCTCTCTCCAGTTAGTTAAACATCTTTTTTTTCCTTTTTAGTGATTCCTTTTCTGGCATTAGGTCCTGAGTTTTAAAGGACCAACTCTTTTATATCAGTTTTGTATATACATTTTTTTTGTTCTGGTGCCTTCCAATGCTAGTCTCAAATAATCTTGATGAAAAAGAATACAATATTTAACAATAACAAAATTCATATCACCTTCATTCAGGGACAAAACTAGTATAACTTACAGAAGTTAAAGTCTACGTCAAATAACAAATATATAAGAGTGAAGTTGTATCAAAGATTTAGAGCAAGAAGGGACCTTCAAGATTATTAATTTTGACTCCATCATTTTAGAGATTTAGAAACCGAGGTAGGTAGATGTTAAGTGACCTATAAAGGTAACATGCTTAGCAAGTGGCCCATCCTCAGACTCTTAAGTACAGCACTTTTCCCACTATATGATTATTCCTTTTTTATGCTCTTTTGTTTAACTATTTTAAAGGAATGGATTTTTTGGGTGTTTTGCAAACATATTAGCTTTGTTTGCTGTGTCAAAGCAAAACATAAATTAAAAAGTTTATAAAAACAAAATTCAAAAATAAAAAAAATTTAAATAATGTTTATTCCTACAACTTTAGGTATAAAACTTTAATATGCAAGTCTTTAGACTTTAATTTTTCGATCATAAATCATATTTTCTAATGTATTTTTCCTCATCTTGCCATATGTCTACCTTCAGAGTGAATAAATGTATTAGTTTTTGTTTGGAATATCACATCAAGTTATTCTTAGAATTTTTCTTCTTCATCCTTGGCAACATTTGTTGGCACATAAGCTGTGATTATCTCAGTAGTGGTCAGTTTGTTTATACTCTATACATATTGGAAGGCTAGATGGCCAAATGTCCCATGAAATGCTATTTCCTGTTGCCTTTGGGCACAGAATGAAATGAATTCTGCCAAGTCCTTTATTCAGCGCTTTGAAGAAAAATCTTTTGATTAAGCTGAAACTTCTTTTAATCTTCTGGCTACATTTTTAGCAAGAATGTCAATATGAATTTTGGTCAGTTCCTCTAGTTGTATGTCATATCTGGTCCCTGGACAAAGGTCACCATTTGTCATGAGAAGAACCTTACTGTCAGATTTGCTTTTTTTCATATCTAGTTATTTCCCACATCAGTTAATCTAGAAATACTATTGGAACAATATGATTTAGCTGGTACTCACACTGAACTCTCTACTGAGAAAACTCTCAAATTAAAAGTATCAATGGTTAAATGAATAGTTTAAGATGATCTGACAACTCCACGATTCTGTTCTCTTTTATAGCATTTCATTGACATTACTACAGATGCATAAAGGTTCCAATTAGGACTGGGAGCTGTTACAAATTTTGTTTTACTAATTATTGTAAAAGAAAAAGTCATTATTTAGGAAGGTGATATCAAACTCATACAGAAAGAGAGGGCACTGAACTGTGCATAAAGATGCCTGCATATTGACTCAGAAAATCAAAAATTAACATTTATATGTTTTACTATATTTTCATTTATTTTATTAAATATTTTCCAATTACATTTTAATCTGATTCCAGTGGCATTCATCAGTATTACCTGCTGTGTGCTTGAAATTTCTGACCTAATAGACAACTTTCTAGAAATGATCCTTTCTGATGTTTGAACAGTAAATAGATTCTCTCACTTGGAAGTTTAAAGTATTTCTGGTCTGATAAAACAAGCCAGGATTTTTGCTCTTTAGGTATAGTGTTTGAATGTCCAAGTCACCTTTATACCACAATGAGGAAAATCTCACCTCATACTAAAATGAAAAAAGAAATGAGTCCATCCAGTTTGAGCTCTCTTTCCTCCCCAATTCCATGCTTTAAATCACCTCATTTTCTTCAATCCTTCATCTATTTTCAGAGAATATGGTGGTCCTCTTTGCCAAAGTCAGTCTTTCCCCTTAAGTCCTTGATTGCATACCTTCAGATTTCCTTCAGACCTTTTTCCTAGCTATTGGATCCTTGCTCACTGCTTACTTGCATCCCTATTGCTCAATAATTAAACAAAACAAAAAACCTAATCCTTTGGATTTTCTCATACTTTTCCCTTTCAAAGCCAAACTCTTACAAAAGGCTATTCTGATAGCCTTTGGCTTTTCTTACTCGCATCTCAACTCATAATCTGGTTTGAATCCCTATCATTTCTTTTTTTTTAATTTTATTTTTATTGTCATGCAAAACACATTTCCATATCAGTCATTATTGTAAAAATAAACTCATACATAAGCAAAACCCCAAAATAAAACCACAAACACACAGATGTGAAAAAAGGGCTCCAACAATTCTTTCTCAGGAGGTAGATAGTATTCCCTTTCATAAATCTTTCAGGAGTGTCCCAAATCATTTCTTAACTGAGAGTAGACAAGTCTCCACAGATAATCATCATATAAAATTGCTGTTATAATGTACAATATTCTCACAGTTCTGTTTATTTTGCTTGACATTAATTTCTGCAGATATTTCCAGCTTTTCTGAAATCATCTTGCTTATCATTTCTTATAGGACAATAGTATTCCATCACTAACATGTACCACAATTTGTTCAGCCATTTCCCAATAGATGGATATCTTCTCAATTTCTAATTCTTTGCCACTATGAAAAGAGCTGCTATAGATATAATCCTTATCATTTCACTAAAATTTTTTTATTTTTATTTAAGACAACATCATTTTTTTTAGCAACCAGATTCTTGACCAAAGAAAAATCCTTCACATTTCATCTCTCTTCCTTTCCATATTAAGTCAGTTGCCAAGTTTTTTTGAATCCACTTCTTCTATATCAGTTACTTCCATTCTTTATTCATTAAGCATCTACTTCATGGCAGGTACTATATTAGGCAAAGAGAATATAAGTACAAAGAAAAAAATATGCCCAATTGTCAATGAGCTGGTTTTCTAATGGGAAGAAAGCAAGTACCTATAAAATATATACATCAGTCTGGTTATCAGGAGCAACAAGATGACAAACTAGCTAGTGATGGCAAATCTTTTAGAGAGGTGGGTAAAGTGAGAAATGTCCTCAAGTGCTAGTGGAGAGGGGGAGGGGAACAGCTTTTCCTCACATCCCTCTGGCTTTCTAGTAATGAACTCTGGTGAACTCTGTGCTAGGGAAATGGCACGAGTGCCCAGGGGATTCTGAGTGCCCAAAGAACCGGAACCAGAAACCCGTTGGACCACGGGAAATGTAGTTTGATAATTTCCCCGTGTCCATAGAAAATACATATATATATATATATATATA
>NW_025342507.1:0-1346 GCF_016433145.1 Gracilinanus agilis | reverse complement strand
TCTCTCTCTCTCTCTCTCTCTCTCTCTCTCTCTCTCTCTCTCTCCCTCTCTCTTTCTCTCTCTCTCTTCCTTTCCCCCTCGCTCTTCCTCCATGCCCATTTCTCTCCATTTCTATCTTTCTGTTTTATCTGTTAGCCCAGACTCACTACCTCTGTATGCCACTCCTCTTACTTCCCTCCTTTCATCTCTTTCTCTCACTCTCTCCACAAGGCATGGACTCCTTCATTATCATCTGTGTTTGCCCTAACACACCCTATGATGCCTCGGCACATGGCAGATGCTTAATAAATGTTAACTGATTGATTAACTGTGCTTTCTTTGCCTCTTTCTGTTTCTTTGTCTCTCCTACTCTGAGTCTTAGATCCACTATTAATGCAGGCTAACTCCCTTCTCTTCTACACAACTTAGATTCCTCATTTTCACAATGAGTGCATGATTGCCCTAAAATGTCCCAAAGATAACCAGCCTCCTATGAGTCTCTTTCACTCTTCCTACAACACATTTAGTCTGAACTTTATTGTCTCTCTCTTTCTCCCCTCCCCCAGGAAGCCTGTGGCCCTTCTTTCCCCACCGACCTTGTTCTCCTTGTGGGCTCTCCCTCTCAGGTGCCTGGGCTCTAAGCCCCTCTGTCTTCAGGGAAGCTGGCTACAGCCAGCCTTTCACTGGGCTGAAGCTTCCTCTGCCCTGCACTTTTAAACCTTCTGGGTAGCCTCTAAGAGTAGAATAGGCTAACCTGGAGAACAGAAAGTGAAAGAATTTTCAAATGAAGAGACGTTATTTATAGGAAAAGATAACCAAAGATGAAAGTGGGACTTCCCTACCACCACCCAAAGTATAGCTTAAAGAGGTAATTAGCCAGACTTGGTGACATTTAATTTTTTTTAAATCAAAGAAAGGTTTTGGATATTAAATAATCAAGAACATATAGCTATGATAATAATAATATTTTTCCCCAGATTTGTGAAGAAAAGCTCCCTCCACCAATAAAGAACTACCTCTAATATGCAATTTTTAATCATGCAGTTTTCCCCTGAGAAAATGAGAGATTAAGGGACTTGCCAAAGGGAGCACAGTCAGTTTGTATCTAAGGCAGGATTTGAACCCTAATCTTCCTGAATCTGAGGCTGGCTCTCTAACAACTACAAGTCAATATTTCCTGTCTGTTTAATCATAGTCTCAGAGCTGACAACTACCAGAAGCATATTTCCAGCCTTTGTATGTCTACTGAGTTCTAATGTCCCATACACACCTCAAACTCAACGTTTTGAAAACTGCCCTTATTATCTTCCCCCTAAAGTCCACTCTTCTTTTTCTGAACTTTCTGTTTTTTTCCTTCAAGAGTACCA
>NW_025342506.1:0-1237 GCF_016433145.1 Gracilinanus agilis | reverse complement strand
TGAGGAGTTTTCCTTATTTGAGGAGGGTCCGGATGCTTGTTTGTTCTCCTCCTCTGTTTGCTCGGTTGTCTGGATTTTCTCTGTGTAAAAGCTGTCGAGTGTTAAAGACTTCTTTTTCTTGTTGTTATTCTTTCTCTTCTGAATTCCCTGAGGCTGAGTAGCCATCATTACCCCAGCAGCTTCTCAGATTTATCCTCGCGCTCAGTGTCTGTCCTCTGCTGGAGGTTTCTTTACAAGTCTCAGGGCGCTGCTTCCACAGTCATATACCGGTCCACACTGGTTCCCCACTTAGGCTTTAGTTCCTGGCTGTGTCTGCCTCCACCCACGCCTCCGCAGTGCCTGCATTCTGCTCAGCCTGCGTTGTGCGCCCTGCGTCCTGCTCCCATGCTCAGATTTCGCCTGCTTTCTTTGGCTTAATGGGGTCCTAAGTCTTGCTGCTCTCAGGAACAGGCACCGGAGCTGCCAATGACTCGATGGGTGCCCCAAACTTGCTCTATTTCTTTTTAGCTGGCTTCGGAGCTCTAGATCTTGTGTGTGGAGGGGGTGGGGGTGGGGCGGTTGCTCAGCCCGCGATTTAGTGAGAGCCCTTTATAGCCTGGAAATGTCTCGATTCCATGTACCTTCCACGCTGTGCCCTGTTGTGGGGTTCCTCCGTTCGTCTGGACTTGTTTTTATGTTCCCTTGAGGAGTTTTGTGTGTTTTGGTCAGGAGAGGTTAAGAGCTGCTTCTTACTCTGCCACCATCTTAACCCGGAAAAAACCTAACTCCTCTTTTGGAAGTTCTCTCTGTGCTCTGCAATAAAATACAGAACTAATAAGTGATGTCTTCATCAATTTTTGTGTCCAGAAAAGAATTTTTGCTTCTTTTCCTTTGGGGCTCCAGTATATTCAGAAGATGAGTATCGGGGTGGGGGGGGGCCTTCCAGGTGTCTATGGAAGAATTTTTTTTCTTTAGCAGTTCATTAGCCCAAAAACAGTACATAAATTTGTCAGTATTTTGGATCTTGGGGAACATATACCCTGTAATGGTGGTTATAGTGGTACAACCTCATCTTGGTTCTTAGATATTTTAGATGATATATGCTACCTACTTCTTGACCAGAGAGGTAATGGACTTGAGCCACACAATTAGATAAATGGATAGATAGATAGATAGATAGATAGATAGATAGATAGATAGATAGATAGATAGATGGATAGATAGATGGATAGTTGGATAGATTTATGGAAAGATGGAT
>NW_025342505.1:0-2501 GCF_016433145.1 Gracilinanus agilis | reverse complement strand
GGCACCATGAGCCTTCTGAGGGAAGAGGCACAAGATGGTGGAATAGTGAAAGTCCTTACCTGAGCTCGCCCAACAAACATTCCATTCCAAATAACATTAAAAGAATGTTTCAAATGGAATTCCAGAGTGACAGAGCCAATAAAAGATCACAGGGGGAGACTTTTCTAGCCCAAGAAAACAAAGCAAGTTTCAAAGAGAGATCTGTAATACAGGGGAGGAGACTGACCCAGAGCCCATATGGATGGTGGGAATAGGTGGTAGAGACAGAAGCAGCAGCTTCGGGAGTTGTCAAGCCAGAGACAGTAAGGCAACCTTTCAACTTGCCATAAAGAAATTATAGGGCACACATGTACTAATACTGGACATGGGATCAAACACTGTTTGGTAGCTCCATTACCCATGCCCATTTATGGTTAATAATTAAATTGCATAGAAGATCATTTTTAATCAAGAGGAAGTGGAAGCTCTCAGGGGCAGCATCACTTCAAGCCCCAAGGGGTCAAGGACCCTAAGGAATAGTATCAATTGCAATGCTAAGGGATCTGGAATCCTTTCTAGGTAAAGACCAGAGTGCAGACCAAGAAAGTAATGTCCACAATTCTTGTCAGACCACACCACTTAGGAATCACTAAAAAAATCCCAAACCCCAGAACTAATTCTGAAAAAAAGCAATGTGGAAAAGGTCCTCCTCCCTCCATGCCAGGAACAGAGCCCAACATTAACATCAGGTCAAATCAACAACTAGTATGAAAAAGGAGCAAATGATAACACAATTTTAACTCAGAAGAAGATAGTGAAGTCAAAAGAACTTAAAAAGCAAAGCAAGAAAGAAAAATAAGAATTGGACACGAACCCAACAAGAATTCATAAAAGAGTTAAAAATGATTTTGATAATTAAAGAAGCATGGTAGAAGAAAGATTAAGTAAAGAAATTAAGTAAATTTTAAAGAAATTAAAGAAAGAATTTAAGCAAATTAAGTAAAAATTAAGCAAAGAAAAGAAATACAAGAAAATTATTGAAAGATAATTAATAGGTTCCAGGTTAAGATGGCGGCACAGTAAGAAGCAGCTCTTAACCTCTCCTGACCGAAACACACAAAACTCCTCAAGGGGACATAAAAACAAGTCCAGAAGAACGGAGGAACCCCCACAACAGGGCATAGCATGGAAGGTACGTGGAATCGAGGCATTTCCATGCTATAAAGGGGTGAAACAGCCCTCACGAAATCGCGGGCTAAGCAACCACCCCACCTCCACACCCTCCACACACAACATCTATATCAGTGAAGCCAGCTAAAAAGAAATAGAGCAAGTTTGGGGCACCCATCGAGTCATTGGCAGCTCCAGGGCCTGTTCCTGAGAGCAGCAAGACTTAGGACCCCATTAAGCCAAAAAACGCAGGCAAAATCTGAGCGCGGGAGCAGGACGCAGGGCGCAGAGCGCAGGCTGAGAGCGCAGGCACTGCGGAGGCGTGGGTGGAGGCAGACACAGCTAGGAACTAAAGCCTAAGTGGGGAACCAGTGTGGACGGGTATACGACTGTGGAAGCAGCGCCCTGAGACTTTTAAAGGAACCTCCAGCAGAGGATCAAGCAAGGGGGTCCACCAGGGGGCTTGACCTTGGAAAAAACCAGAACTCAGACCTCAGGAGCCAATAGATCGCGGACAGACACTGAGCGCGAGGATAAATCTGAGAAGCTGCTGGGCTAACAATGGCTACTCAGTCTCAGGAAGTTCAGAAGAGAAAGAATAACAACAAGAAAAAGAAGTCTTTAACATTCCACAGCTTTTAAACAGAGAAAATCCAGACAACCGAGCAAACAGAGGAGGAGAACAAACAAGGATCTGGACCCTCCTCAAGTAAGGAAAACTCCTCACAAGCTATGGAAGAGTTCAAAACTGAGATTTTGAGGAAAATGGAAGAGATTTGGCAAGAAAATAACTGTTTAAAAAGTAGAATCATGCAATTGGAAAGTGAGGCTCAGAAACTGAACACCAGAAATGACCAGATTGAAAAGGAATACCAGAAGATTATGGCTGAAAAACAGAAGATTATGGCCGAAAACCGAAAGATTATAGCCAAAAATCAATCCCTAAAGGCTAGAATTGAGCAAGTAGAAACTAATGATCTCTCAAGACAACAAGAACAAATAAAACAAAGCCAAAAGACTGAAAAAATAGAAGGAAACATGAAATATCTCAATGAGAGAGTGACAGACCAAGAAAACCGGTCTAGAAGAGACAATTTGAGAATAATTGGTCTTCCAGAAAAACCAGAAATTAATAGAAACCTGGACTCCATACTAACAGAAATAATTCAAAAAATTGCCATGAAGTCCTACAACAAGAGGGCAATATAGACATTGAAAGAATTCATAGAACACCTGCGGTATTCGATCAAGAAAGGAAAACACCAAGAAATATCATTGCAAAATTCAAGAGTTTCCAAGCAAAAGAAAAAATCTTACAAGAAGCCAGAAAGAAACAATTCAAATATCAAGGA
>NW_025342504.1:0-1300 GCF_016433145.1 Gracilinanus agilis | reverse complement strand
TCTCTTCCAAACTTCTTATAACTGCTAGGAACCCTTGTTGTCAAAAAATGCCCAATGACAAAAAGCTATCCTGAATTCAAATTTGATTTTCATTTGGGAGAATGAGCGTGCTGCAATGACTGGAAAGCCTTGAAAGAACTCAGATTGGATCCTCATAGGTCAGCAGCCCACAAGATGGGATCTGTTGTCTCATGCTTTTATTTCCCTCCCAATACCAATGAGGTTCTGAGCAAATGATGCTTTGAGTTTCTGATACTCTGAATGATTGTGGCAGAGAAATAACTCCAGTTTCTTAAAGGCTAGACCAATGAAGCACCACCTCCAGAGGGATCCTCATTCATTATAACCTTGAATTAATTCTTATTTTTGGTCATTGATCAAGACATTTCCATATTATTGATAGTTGGACTAGAGTTATCGTTTAGTGTCTACATCCCCAATCATATCCCCATCAACCCATGTGAGCAAACAGTTGTTTTTCTTCTGTATTTCAACTTCCAGTCTTGAGATAAATTCTGTGTTGATTCTCTGAGGACTAGCTAATCTAAAGGTAACAAGACACCTCAAGAAATCTGGGCACCAGGTGACAGATTTCTTAGTCACGGGAAGCTCATAAGCAATAGTCATTCAGCTAATATTTGTGGTCAGACTGGTTGAAGAAGGGAGGAAGAAATGGAGAGTGTACTTAGTAAAAGAGAACTGTGTTTACATTTGAACCCTGAGGTGACCATCTGAGATCAAGGTCATGGTGATCTCAGTTTTCACCCATCTCCAATGGGTTAGGTCTCTGTATACAATGTTCTTCTGGCTCTGCTCCTTTCACTCTACATCAATTCCTGGAGGTCTTTCCAGTTCACATAGAATTCCTCGTTTATTATTCCTTTGAGCAAAATAGTATTCCATCACCAACATATACCACAATTTGTTTAGCCATCCCCCAATTGAAGGGCATCCCTTCGTTTTCCAGTTTTTTGCCACCACAAAAAGTGCAACTATAAATATTTTCGTACAAGTCTGTTTATCTATGATCTCTTTGGGGTACAAACCCAGCAATGCTATGGATGGATCAAAAGGCAGTTAGTCTTTTATCGCTCTTTGGGCATAGTTCCAAATTGCCATCCAGAATGGTTGGATCAGTTCACAACTCCACCAGCAGTGCAATAATGTCCCAATTATGCTACATCCCCTCCAACATTCATTACTCTCCCCTGCTATCATTTTAGCCAATCTGCTAGGTGTGAGGTGATACCTCAGAGTTGTTTTGATTTGCATTTCTCTAAATGCATTTCTCTAATATGGC
>NW_025342503.1:0-1075 GCF_016433145.1 Gracilinanus agilis | reverse complement strand
GAGACTTCTAGTGAGTTTGGCTCTGGGAATTATGAAAATGTATTTACTACTGATGGTTGATCTGCCACAGGCGCTTGGGACCCTGAAGGGTGGAGTGGATTATGGAGTGACTTTCTGTGGGTCTAGCAGAGAGAAGGGAAGAGCACTTTGGTGTCAAGAAAAGGGAACTGGATTTGGAGCCCAGAGACCAGTGTTGGTTTTCTGGCCCTGCCAATAACTATATGACCTTGGGGGAGTCATTTCATGCCTCCGTGCCTCAGTTTCTTCTTTTGTAAAATGAAGGTGTAGAAATTAGTGAGAGGAAACTGAGGAAAAATGACTTGGCTAGGGTCACATAGCTAGTCAATGTCTGAGGTCAGATTTGAACTCAGGAACACAAGTCTTCTTGATTCTAGGCTTGGCGCTCTATCCACTGAACTACCATTTTACCAATAAAGACACTGAGGCAGAGAGAAGTTAAGTGACTTGTCCAAGGTCACTAGGCCAGTGAATGTCAGAGGCTGGATCTGAAACACAAAGATGAGTTTTCTTCTTGACTTCAGACCCAGGCGGTACCCACTTCACTGCTTAGCTGAGCTGCCCCAAAGTACCATGCCCAATGTTATCTCATTTGATCCTCACAACAATGCAAGGAGGCAAGTACTAATATTATTCCCACTTAAAAATGGGCCAGAAAAGAACATGGCAAACAACTCCATCATCATTGCCAAGAAAACCCTGTTTGCTTCAGTTTCTTCATCTGTCAAATGGGCTAGAGAAATGGCACACCTTTCAAGTGTTTTTGCCAAGAGAACTCTAGATGGGGGGCATGAAGAGTCAGACATGACTGACTGATCAAACAGTAGCAATAAAAAAAGGTGAGGCAATAACAGCACCAAAAACTCACAGGATTTTGAGAGGACTAATGGACACTTTAAAACATTCTATAGGGGGCAGCTGGGTAGCTCAGTGGATTGAGAGCCAGGCCTAGAGATGGGAGGTCTTAGGTTCAAATCCGGCCTCAGACACTTCCCAGCTGTGTGACCCTGGGCAAGTCACTTGACCCCCATTGCCTACCCTTACCAATCTTCCACCT
>NW_025342502.1:0-1091 GCF_016433145.1 Gracilinanus agilis | reverse complement strand
TGAGACTTGCCCAGGATACAAAGCTAAGGCTTGAGGCTGGATTTGAACTGACATCTTCCTGATTCCAGGTCTAATTCCCTACCTACTAAGTTGCCTAGCTGTCTAGTCAAACCTGGTATTTCTTCCATTACTCTGTAGATTCCTCGAGGACCCCAGCCCATATTCTGAACATACAGTTTACGGGAGACTAAAATTTGTGGGTACAACAGACTAGAAGTGAGAAAAACTCCTTCTTGAGTTTGGCCTCAGAGTCTTCCTAGCTGTGTGACCCTAGGAAAGTCACCTAATCCCGTTGGCCTTAATTTTCTCATTTGTAATATGAATTGGAGAAGGAAATGGCAAATCACTCCAGGATCTTTGCTGAGAAAACCCCAAATGGAGTCATGAAGAGTTGAACATGACTTAAAATGACTGAAGAACAATAATAAAAACAGAAACTTTCTGGCTTTTAGACAAGCTGTCTAGTAACTACACTAAGCAACTGTGATATATGTATATATGTGTATGTATACACATGCAAGTATACAGGTACATATTTACATACATATGTATGTCATATAATGGATGGGGTCAGATACCACCATGGACACATATGTTCCTCTGGACAAGTCACTTACTCTACATAGTCCCAGATAGTCTCTAAGACTATAAATTGTAGAGAAGATGCCAATCTGCATTGGCAGAGTACTTTTACCCTCTGGGTTTCTTTTCACAGGCCTGGTCTAATCTATCTATCTGTCTGTCTGTCTGTCTGTCTGTCTGTCTATCTATCTATCTATCTATCTATATCCATCCATCTCTCTCTCTGTCTGTCTGTCTATCTCCATCTATCTATCTATCTATCTATCTATCTATCTATCTCTGTCTATATTCATCCATCCATCCATCCATCCATTCACCCATCTCTCTCTATCTGTCTATCTCTCTATATCTCTCTATTTATCTATCTGTCTGTCTATATCCATCCATCCATTCATCCATCTTTATATCTCTCTTTCTATCTATCTCTATCTGTCTGTCTATCTCTCTATATCTATCCATCTATCTGTCTGCCTGTCTATATCCATCCATCCATCCATCTCTCTCTCTCT
>NW_025342501.1:0-1493 GCF_016433145.1 Gracilinanus agilis | reverse complement strand
AAAACTACCAGTGTACAGATAGAATTTTCAGGGACTGTGTGCAATTGGGAGATTTTTTAATAATAAAGTTATATGAAAATGCCATGATATTTATATTGGGGGATAAAATTTCATTTATAGTAGCTTTATCTTTTTTATTTTCATGAAAAGCCAGTAGCCAAAGAAGTCAGAGGATTCAGCTTGATGTCAAGAATTCCTGGGTTCAAGTGCCACCTCTGACATTTAC
Organism: Gracilinanus agilis; assembly: GCF_016433145.1. Taxonomy (NCBI): domain Eukaryota; kingdom Metazoa; phylum Chordata; class Mammalia; order Didelphimorphia; family Didelphidae; genus Gracilinanus; species Gracilinanus agilis. The sequence goes on along the minus strand of NW_025342501.1, from coordinate 1,267 downwards.
TATATGTGTCAGAATGTAAACTTCTTGAAATTAAGGACAGACAGTCTTTTACTTTTCTTTGCATCTTCAGTGCTTAGAACAGAGCCTAGCAAATAGAAGATGCTAAATAATGCTGATTGAGTGATTGTTAACTGATATATTTCCCCAAGGAAGGTTAAGACTTAATTTCTTGTGCCAACCTATAAGTATAGAGGGAGATTCCTCATTTGGAAATTACTAGTATCTAATATATAAAGGGAATTAATGTTGCAGTGGATAGAAAGCTATGCTTAGAAACAAGACCTGAGACCAAATACAGTTTCAGACAATAACTGAGGTGATGCTGAACAAGTCACTTAACCTCTGTTTATCTCAGTTTACTTAAATATAAAATGGCAATAATCATAACAGGATCATTGTGAGAATTAAATGAAATGCTATTTGTAAAAGAAAAAAAAGTGCTTAGCACGGTATCTGACATATAAAAGGCCCCATGCAAATGTTTAATTCTTCCTTCCCCAATGTAATCAGAGGTTCACTCTTTATCCTTGTAATTGTATGAGTTTTCACACAATTTAGACTCTTCTCAGAAGAAAAATACAGTCATCATAGGAAAATAAAAGATATTTATGAAGACAAATGCCTCATTAATAATCATTTAATTAATCTAAATTAGTGCTGAATTATTTTTTAAAATAACTTTTAAAACATTTTAAACCCTTATCTTGCATATTTTAAAATTTTAATTTTTAAAATTAATTTTTCTCCATGGTCACACAATTCATGTTATCCTCTTCCTGAAATTGAAAAGCAATTCCCCTGAGTTATACATGTATTATTACTCAAAACCAATTTTCATTTCATTCATTTATATAATAATCTTTTTTTAAAAACATTTATTAATATTCATTTTAACATGGTTACATGATTCATGCTCCTACTTTCCCCTTCACCCCCCGCACTCCCGCCACCCATGGCCGATGCACATTTCCACTAGTTTTGTCATGTGTCCTTGATCAAGACCTATTTCCAAATTGTTGGTAGTTGCATTGGTGTGGTAGTTTCGAGTCCACATCCTCAATCATGTCCACCCCGACCCATGCGTTTAAGCAGTTGTTTTTCTTATATGTTTCCTCTCCTGCAGTCCTTCCTCTGAATGTGGGCAACGTTCTTTACCATAGATCCCTCAGAATTGTCCTGGGTCATTGTATTGCTTCTGTTACAGAGGTCCATTACATTCGATTTTACCACAGTATATCAGTCTCTGTGTATAGAGTTCTTCTGGCTC
>NW_025342500.1:0-1008 GCF_016433145.1 Gracilinanus agilis | reverse complement strand
GGTAAGGGTTTTAAAAAAATGCAGAAAAGAATGACAGTTTTCTTATTTTCTTTTTGTATTTAATAAATATTTTAAAAACTGTGCATAAGCAAATACAAAACATTCCCTAATAAACTAATGGTCAAAGGATGTGAAGAGGCAATTCTCATGAGGAAATTAAAACTATCCTTAGGTGTCTGAAAAAAATGCTTCAAATGACTATTGATTAAAGAAATGTAAATTAAAACCACTATGGAGTAACACCTCAATACCTACCAAACTAGTCAAGGTAAAAAAAAAGAAAATGATAAATCTAGGAAGGGATGTAAATAAAAAAAAATTGGCACACTGATACACTGCTGGTCGACCTATGAACTGATATGATATTACCATGAATACTACCAGAATAGAATCTGGAACCATGCCCAAAGACCATCGAACTCTACATACTTTTTGATCCAATAAGTCTGTATCCCAAAGAGAATAAAAACAGGGAATATTTGCACAAATAATTGCAAAAAAATACTTGTACAAAAATATTTATAGAAACTTTTTATGTGGTGGCAAAGAACTGGAAATTGAAGGGATGTTTGTCCACTGCAGAATGTCTGAACAAGTTGTGGTATGTAATTCTATCTATTGTGCCATAAAAAATAAGATGATCACAGATAAACCTGGTAAGACTTATATAAAGTAATGTAAAGTGAAGTCAGCAGAACCAGGAGAACACTGTAAAGCATACCAACCATTGTGAACAATGATCAACTGTGAAGGGCAAATATTATCAACAAGGCAAGGATCCAGGACAACTCCAAGGGACTCAAGACTATTCACTGATATATACAGGACTGACAGAGTATGAGTACAAATTGAAACATACCATTCTTCACTTAATTTCCTCCATTAATTTTTAGTGTAATCAATAGGTGTCTTGTTTCATGTGATGAACATATAAATATGTATTATATTATAACACATATATAACATGTATAAATATATATAAACATATATACATATAAATATATAACC
>NW_025342499.1:0-1183 GCF_016433145.1 Gracilinanus agilis | reverse complement strand
ATATTATTTACATATAATATATAATGTATATTTATATACATACACACATACATATCTCAGAAATCTAGAGATAGTGTTCTCTACAGAATAAGCACTTAAGTATTTGTTGAATTAATCAGTTATTCAATCTATTATCACTAAAGCCCCTCCTAGCCTTAAAATTAATTTATTTTAGGATTTAAGATTATTGAATTGTATACCAGAGGAAATAAGGATTTTATCAATTAACAAACATTTAAGCTTCTCCTATGTGCCAAACACTGTGTTAAGAGCTAAGGATAGAAAGATGAAAGTGGAATGCTCCCTGCTTTTCAAAGAACTTATATTCCATTAGAGAGATGGGATGGACACATGTAGATATATGTAAAATAGGGGCAGCTAAGTGGCTCAGTGCATAGAATGCTAGCCTTGGAGTCAGAAAGATCCAAGTTCAAATCCAACCAAAGACACTTATTATCTGTGTAATCCTGGGCAAGTCATTTAACTCTGTTTGCCTCAGTTTTCTCTTCTGTAAAATGAGCCAAGGAAGCAAATGGCAAACCACTCCAGTATTTCTGCCAAGAAAACCCTAAACAGGGCCATGAAAAATTGGACACAAATGAACAATAACAAAAACATGCCAAATAAATACAAGGTGATTGTGGGGAGAAGGGTAGAATCCAGGGAGGTCTCATGTAAATCAAGCTTGAGCTGAGTCTTAGGTTAGGAATATTAAGAGGAAAGCATAGCCAGATTTTGCAAATGGGTGAGCAGGATTAGTAGAACATAGAATAAAATGATTCTCACATGAGCCACAGACAAGTCTTGTAGGGATTTTAAATAAGTACAGCTGTGCTTTAGATCCAAGAAAAAAGCAGAGAGCTGTTGGGCTCATTGTTATTACTAGTAGAAAACATGTCCAGAGACCAGCAGCTTGATGGAGTTGTTCAATGAGGTCTCTCCTGCTTGGAGGAAAGATGAAAATCAAACAAATAGCCCTTTAGCTGTAGAAAAGAAATGAGTATGAATAGCAGAGGGCTTTTTTCAATCCCTGGGCTTGAATCTGGGGCGTGTTGCATGGATTTAAGAAGACCCAAAGCCTTTCCTATTCTTCCCAGGCATTGGTGCCTTAAGTTTTCTCAGGTCACTTTGAAATATAACTATATATATATAACTATATATATATATATACACACACACACAT
>NW_025342498.1:0-1289 GCF_016433145.1 Gracilinanus agilis | reverse complement strand
GAGAGAGAGAGAGAGAGAGAGAGAGAGAGAGAGAGAGAGAGAGAGAGAGAGAGAGAGAAAGAAAGAGAGAGAAGAGTATTCTTATGATTCTATATATCTAGTTAGAGTTCAATATCAATTATGTCATTACTTCCCTAAGGGGAAAGAGAAAGGAACACTCATTTATATAGTGCTTATTATGTTCTGGTCATTATAAGTGCTAGAAACTGAAGAAAACTAATTAAGTGATTTGCCTAGCATCATGCAGTTAACTTCAGGCCTGGTGCTCTATCCACTGCACCATTTTTACAATTAAGACAAGAAAGATATGTTCTTAGAAACAAGTTTAGAGGTTTCGGTGTTTATTTAACCTTGTTAATGAGTCAACAAAGTTTTATCAATGACCTAATAAAATCAATGTAATTGTCATCTGCTCTAGGAGATACATAACTTCCAGGAAAAAGTAGATCACAATAGTTCCTCTATCCTATTCAGACCACACCTAGAAAAGTTTTTTTTCAGTAATGGTCACCTTATTTTATAAAGGACATTCATGGTAAAGAAAGAAATCAGAGTGATCAAGGGATTTGAGTCAAAGCAATTTGAAGACAGATAGAAGCAGGAAAAGTTTTTGCCTTTCTCTCAGTAAATGACTGATGCTTTGACTTGTTTTGCCTTATCCTTCATTACTGAATTTCTATAACTTCTCCTAGAATAAGACCATCACTTAAAAAATACACTGGCATATTTTTATTTTTATTTTTATCTTTATTTTATCTTAATAAAAATTTACACATAATTTTTTCCAAATTTATATGATTCATGCCGTCATCCTCCTTTTTTCTCTCCCCACTCTCTGAGCTGACAAACAATTCAATCTGGATTTTACATGAACTATCACTCAAAATATATTTCCATATCATTTTTTCTGTCAACGAATAATCTTATAAAACCAGTCTGGCCCTTGAATAATTTGATTGACAGAACATTAAAATTAATTATTCTGAAGCATTTTAAATTGTATTATATTTGTATAGCCATGCCATGAGCACAGAATATCTCCATATTTTTATGTTTTTTTTCTTTTTTTAAGGCAATTTTAATTGATTCTATTAAATTATATTGCTATGATGCTATTGATTGTCCCAAGTGGTTTCTTTGTTGATTTTCAAGTAAAGTGTCATGTCATTAAAATAGCACAGTTTTAGATCTCCTCTTTGCCTAAGTTTAATTCCATTATTTTGTCCTCTTGCCATTGCTAACATTTCTACACATCTAGATGACATTGTGGAATGATCATTTTATTTAGA
>NW_025342497.1:0-1616 GCF_016433145.1 Gracilinanus agilis | reverse complement strand
TCCTGATCAAAGTATTTATATTATCATCACTAAGATAACATCAGTTATGAAATGGGGGAAATGGTTTAAGACACTTATTTGTAAAACACTTTACAATTTATTTAGTATTTTCATGGACATTAACTCATTTAACCTATTTTTTGGAAACACCTACTTTCTGTCTTAGAATCAATACTGTATATTGGCTCCATGCCAGAAGATTGGTAAGGACTAACAATTGAAGTTAAGTGACTTGCCCAGGTTCATACAGCTAGGAAGTGTCTGAGGCCAGATTTGAACCTAGGGCTTCCTGTCTCTAGGCCTGGCAATTAATTACTCCACTGAGTCACCTAGTTGCTGCCAATTCATTTAATATTTACAACAATACCTTGATAGAGGTAGGACAGGTGCGACATTTTACAAATGAAGTTTAAAGAATTAGTTAAATTGTTAGCATAATAAATAACACAGATAACAAACGGAAGAATAAATGCGCTTGAACAAAGGCAATCCAACTCTGAATCCAGTAATATGACACATCTAACTTAAAAATCCTGTGAAAAGACCAAAATTTTAACATTCACAATAGTACCCATTATCAGATATTATTTAATATAGCATGTGCTTGTGATTATTTTCTCTAGGCTAAACTAACAAATGGATTAATAAATTTATAGGATTTGACCTAGATTACTAAGGACTATGTTTGAATGGAACACCTGAAAGAAGTGAGTAAGAATATTTGCCAGCTGGCAAATTTCCTGTAAGTTATTATGAAATCAATGTTCCATTTTGATAATTTGTATAAGTTCATTTCTTGGACTAGAAATCAAGACCCTCTAAGAGAAGGGGTTGGGCTGTTAACCCCAGTTTCCAGGCCAATTCCAATTTGGATAATTAGTTTCCTCTGTAGCTAAATTATCTCTGTAATTTCATTTTGAAAAATAAAATTATTTAGTTCATTCTTTGCTACCACTACTGAAATGCATTGTAGTACTTAGTAGTGTACTTATTCAGTAGCTGCTATGCTTTACTCCATAGGTGGTTATATTTCTTTTCTCTGAAAAAAATAATTTTTATAAGATAATGTATTTTATTTCCTTTTCATATTTAAATAAAGCTATTTATCATTTAATGAGTCAATTACAACTTTGTGCAACACAGGAGGGTTATGTCCCCATTCTATAGTTGTGAAGAAGTCAAAATAAAGAACCGAATTCCCACAGGTCATGCGCCAAACCATCTGATCTGGTCTTTCAACAACATACTACAACCCCTTATCTAATGTTCTTTCTATTGGTCCATGTTTCCTTTATGACATTTTAGCAGTGATGTGGTTAATTATTTGGAGCTGGTATACAGACTTAAATAGGATCTGATATTTTTCAAAACCCTGAAAATAATGAGACAGGGAGAATTATTATATGCATCAGTTGTTCCAAGTGGTATAAATGGGATTAGAAAATAGATCAATCAACTAGCAGTATAAATTTGGCTCCTTTAGCAGATTCTGGAGGTCTGCCTTTTGCCTATCTGTAGCAATAAAGTCCAAAATCCCTATTGTTGGCCCAGTAGGCAGAAGCACAAGGATTGGCAAACACAGTAGGTCAGGAAGCAGATTCAGGGCAAGTCTGTTC
>NW_025342496.1:0-4219 GCF_016433145.1 Gracilinanus agilis | reverse complement strand
CTGCCACTCTACTTTTAAGTTTTCTACAAATATATTTACAAAATACTAAATTCTTATTCCAAAAAAATTGAATCTTCACACAAGCACAAGGTTACCATAGGTATCTTTATTTTAGTTCTGATCTGATAAAGAAGGCTTCTAACTTATTTACTTTAAATATAATGATTGCTGATGGTTATAAATATATACTTCTTATAAATATAAGAAAAATCTATTCATACCTATGCTTTCAAGTTTTTTTTATAAGAATGAAGGTGTTTTTAGTGGTATAATAGCCTAAGAGCTGGTGGAATATTTAGGGGGCTAATCAAGTAGCCTTAGGGCTGATAGGATGACCTCTTTGGACTTGATAGTATTGTGTAATTAGAATTTTTTAACCTTGGACTACATTTCCCAGAATTCCTCTTTTGTCCCCACGTTAGGTCCTTATATTTTATAGATAAAATTTCTGTAAATCCACCCTCCTACTTTCTCTTCTCCCACTTTCTTGGTCTAGGAAAACTTCTCTTTACTCATGGTTTTACTTTCCTCTACTTCAAGTGATTATTAGTAAATCTTATAAAATATAAAACTTGGAGTAATGAATATTATTTTTTAATCTTACATTTCTAGCAAGCCACAAAAGGATAAAATCCTTGAATTTTTTAAAGAAAGTCTTTGAGTAAAAAATAGGGAGCAGATAAATTTTGCAATGTTGCCTTTTCTCCTACCACTTCTGGTTCTCTCCTCCTGCCAATTTTTTTCTTTGTTTTTTGCTGACCACCCTGCCCATTGCTCACTTTTTTTGGAGCAATTAGCCAGGGGCTCTTGACTGAGAAGCATAAGCCATTTCTTGCATCTGCCTATACTCATCTGCTTGAGCCAACTTTCCTTGCTGCTTCCCTGGAGCCATCCATGGAAGCCGAGCTACTGCTGCTGCTACTCCTGATGCTTACTGTTACCAATTCAGCATAAGTGGTCCCTGCCTAGCTTGCAGTCCTAATTTGCTCATAACCAGAAACCCTGCTTCGAGCCTGCATAGTGTCTTTTCAACACACAAGCTAGAAGCTCTTAAGAAGCTGGTGAAGTATAAACCCCTCTTTCCCTTACTCGCTGCAGCTTCCCAAGCTGAGTTTTTTCCCCCCAAGGGTAGCCCCAATCTACACTATCCACCCCAACCCCAGTTTGGCTTTCATGCTGTGAGGATGGGGACTGAGGTATCACAGGACCACAGGTTTTATCCCTGAGTGGGAGAGGAACAAACTCTTCTCCAAAACATTCCTTCTGAGGCTTTTACTCCTATCCAGTGCATACCAGAGTAGCACCACCTACATATAAGAAGTAGAGATTGCAAGCATAGCCCACTTTCCTGCCTATCTCAAACAGCTTCTATTTCTAGAGAGCCTTACTGAGCTCATACAGCTTACAGTTTTGGGGTATCTTTTCTTCCTACTCTTCCTTGGTATACCGGTCCTTGTGATTAACTTGTGTAATCTAAAGATTCAGAGGGGAGATTCATATCCCTACACCCCCTTTCCATTTTGGCCATCCCAGTCTCTGCAACACACCCTATATGGGATTTGTCCACACTATGCTCAATATGGTTATGGGGAACCCCAGAGTTGTGACCAAAGGTATATAAATGAATGATGATACTGGAGAGGGTAAGGAACATTAATGAGATCTGGAGATGATTTTAAGCCTTTTAGACTCCATTGTTTTATTGATGTTAACTCTTTCAGTTTTGTTCCCCTCAAAATAGTTTTTTATTGGAATTAGAGAAAAGGACTTTTGAATTTAATGCCTGTATCCTGTCATACTTATTGTATTTGCTGATTATTTACTTTAAAATTCAATTTTGTTTTTTAAGTTCACATATTAATCTTATCTATATAATTCTGTTACACTGAATCATTTTTATCTACTGTGTTTTGGCTATTAGCTTTATTTTCTATTACATTGTCTTTATTTGTACTTCCCTGATGACTTGATGGGAAAAATACCATTGTAAAATCTCATAATCAACTTGGACAAACCCTTTTCAGTGGCAAAAACATGAGTCCTTATGAATGCTGGGCTTGTCACTAGATCCATTGAGGTCACATGTTGCCTAAAGAGCCTTTGTTCCTCTTAGTATTTGTTAATTGTCACATAGATGTTAATGGATGGATTCCATCAAAATGGTTACAATCTGCATACGGCCTTTGGAAAATTTAATAAGCTAAATATCTGAATTGATTTTAAGGGGTTTTCAGAAGTTATTTTTCAGATATCTAATAGCACTACTACCTCTGACTGATCATTTGCCTGCCTTTGATTTATTTGTAACAAGAGGTAATGGTCTATTTGTAGTTGACATGAAGTACAATAACACTGTTGTAGTCCTCATCTCCACATTTATTAAAAATATAATGGATGAGGGGGCATATGGGTAGCTCAGTGGATTGAGAACCAGGCCTAGAGACGGGAGGTCCTAGGTTCAAATCTGGCCTCAGACACTTCTCAGCTGTGTGACCCTGGGCAAGTCATTTGAAATCCATTGCCCACGCTTACCACTCTTAAACCTATGAGTCAATACACAGAAGTTAAGTGTTTAAAAATAAATTAAAAAAATATATAATGGATGAGACATCTGAAGTGATTTTTACTATTTAGTCCTTGATTCCACATTGAAATGGATGAGACATATTGGAGACAGGTATTTTACACTGATATACTCTCATTCCAAGGGAAGGGAGGTTTCCCAAATGGGATCGGTTACCCTGTGATGGGTTATAACCTTATCCAGAAGGTGGGAAATATTTTACTGGGAAGTCTAATAACTTTTGAATGGGTTTTTATATTTGTAAATCTTTAACTTATTCTACACTTCCACGAGAATGATCTAAAGTTTTGGTGACATTTTTAGACCCAAAATATATTCATCAGCAGTACAGAAGGGATTTTTATATTGTTTTGTTTTGTTTTCTTTTCTTTTCTGGGCTCCTCTTGCCAAAACTTGGAATGATGGTCATATCAAAAATATCTCAGTTCCAGGTTAAGATGGCGGCAGAGTAAGAAACAGCTCTTAACCTCTCCTGACTGAAACACACAAAACTCCTCAAGGGGACATAAAAACAAGTCCAGACGAACGGAGGAACCCCACAGCAGGGCACAGCGTGGAAGGTACGTGGAATCGAGGCATTTCCATGCTCTAAAGGGGTGAAACAGCTCTCACTAAATCACAGGCTGAACAACCACCCCACCCCCATCCCCTCCACACACAACACCTATAGCTCCGAAGCCAGCTAAAAGAAATAGAGCAAGTTTGGGGCACCCATCGAGTCATTGGCAGCTCCGGGGCCTATTCCTGAGAGCAGCAGGATTTGGGACCTCAGGAAGCTAGTGAGAGCACGCGGAATTTGAGCGAGGGAGCAGGACGCTGGGAGCGGACGCTGGGCTCAGAGCGAGGGCTGAGAGCGCAGGCACAGGTGGAGGCGTGGGTGGAGGCAGACACAGCCAGACCTAAAACTCTGAAACCCTGAGTGGGGAACCAGTGCAGACGGGTATACGACTGTGGAAGCAGCACCCTGAGACTTGTAAAGAAACCTCTGGCAGAGGATCAAGCAAGGGTGTCCACCGGGGGCTTGACATTGGAAAAAACCAGACAGACCTCAAGAGCCAATAGACCGCGGACAGACACTGAGTGCAAGGATAAACCTGAGAAGCTGCTGGGCCAATGATGGCTACCCAGTCTCAGGAAGCTCAGAAGAGAATGATTAACAACAAGAAAAAGAAGTCTTTAACACTCAACAACTTTTACACAGAGAAAATCCAGACACCCGAGCAAACAGAGGAGGAGAACAAACAAGCATCCGGACCCTCCTCAAATAAGGAAAACTCCTCACAAGCTATGGAAGAGTTCAAAACTGAGATTTTGAGGAAAATGGAAGAGATATGGCAAAAAAATAACAGTTTAAAAGGTAGAATCTTGCTATTGGAAAGCGAGGCTCAGAAATCAAATGAACTGATAAGCAAATTGAACAACAGAAATGACCAGATTGAAAAGGAATACCAGAAGATTATAGCCTAAAACCGAAAGATTATAGCTGAAAACCAATCCCTAAAGGCTAGAATTGAGCAATTGGAAGCTAATGATCTCTCAAGACAACAAGAACAAATAAAAGAAAGTCAAAAGACTGAAAAAATAGAAGGAAAAATGAAATATCTCAATGAGAGAGTGACAGACCAAGAAAACCGG
>NW_025342495.1:0-1548 GCF_016433145.1 Gracilinanus agilis | reverse complement strand
CTAGGCTGCTTCATGCATATCACAAGGACTAAGTTGAGTGAAGAAGATGTAAAGAAATGCTATCTGTCCTACTTTCTCCCCATCCCAGCAGTAAAATTATTGCCTTTCTACACAGATCCTTAGTTTTAGGTAAAAAAATAATATGAGAACTGAATGAATTACTCACTTCTGTGGGCTTTCTCTTCCACACAGAAGGAAAATGGGTACTATATCTGCTGACTTCTTCTCAAGGTCAAATTGCCTAAAGGGCTAATGCTTCATTGAATTCAATTGTTTTCTCCCTTCCTCTTTTTCACCATCTCAAGGAAGCTCACCAGCTGAAAAAGTATAGTACCCTCATGCCTAAATTTTATATTTTGACTCCTGATAGTTCCCCAAAAAGCCAATCATGAGTTTTGTTTGATCCAGGATCTCCTGCTACTGCTATGACCTGAGTGTATCCAGTTCTACCAACAACTAACTACAAACATTCACTTCTGTTTGAGAATCATTTGTTCAAACAAACATTTATTTACCTGCATGCCAATACCTGAACTAGGCACTAGGGATGCAAATGCAAAAAATAAAACAATTCCTGCTCACAAGTAATTTAAATCTAATGAGAAAGGAACAGAGTATATACATGAGTACATTCAGGGAAAAAAATAAAAAGATTAAGTACACATAAATACAAGCTTAATTAAATACAAAGTAGTTTGGGAAGGAGGTCACTAGCAATTGAAGGGATTGGGAAAGGTATTTTAAGAAGGTGATTCTTGAAGTAAGAAAGGTGAATCAATCCAGGAGAGGTAAAGAGAGAATACATTCCAAGGTCGGGAACAGGGGGGAATCAAGGTGGCCAGCCAGTGCAAAAGTACAAAAACAGGAGGTTCTGGGTTAAGATGGCAGCAGAGTAAGAAGCAGCTCTTAACCTCTCCTGACCCAAACACACAAAACTCCTCAAGGGGACATAAAAACAAGTCCAGACGAACGGAAGAACCCCACAACAGGGCACAGCATGGAAGGTACGTGGAATCGAGGCATTTCCATGCTATAAAGGGGTGAAACAGCTCTCACTAAATCGCGGGCTGAGCAATCACCCCACCCCCACCCACTCCACACACAACACCTATAGCGCCAAAGCCAGCTAAAAAGAAATAGAGCAAGTTTGGGGCACCCATTCGAGTCATTGGCAGTGCCGGGGCCAGTTCCTGAGAGAAGCAAGATTTAGGACCCCAAAAAGCTAACAAACGCACACAAAATTTGAGCACGGGAGCAGGATGCCGAGAGGGGACGCAGGACGCAGAGCCCGGGCTCAGAGCACAGGCACGGGCAGAGACGTGGGTGGAGGTAGACACAGCCACAAGCTAAAGCTCTGAAACCCTGAGTGGGGAACCAGAGGAGACGGGTATACAACTGTGGAAGCAGAGCCCTGAGACTTGTAAAGAAACCTCCAGCAGAGGATCAAGCAAGGGAGTCCACCAGGGGGCTTGACCGTGGACAGACCCTGAGCGCGAGGATAAACCTGAGAAGCTGCTGGGCTAACAATGGCTACCCAGGCTCAGGAAG
>NW_025342494.1:0-2354 GCF_016433145.1 Gracilinanus agilis | reverse complement strand
TGCGTCAAGACGTCGGAAACGGAAACCAGTTGGACCATGTTGGATCACGGGAAATGTAGTTTTATACATTTCCCAAATCCACTTTTTACAATTCCCCGTGAGGTCCGGCAAAAAAAAAGGTTAGTCCTTTTTTCTTCGCTGGACCTGTAAAAATAGACAACTTCTAAATTTTTCAGGAATTTTGGGGATAAAGAAATAGATGAACAAATGGTTAAAATTAGACGCATTGACAAAAAACCAATTTGGGGGGCTGTCCCCCACTGGCACAACAATGTACAATTTAAAACAATACATACAACTCAATTTCAACTCCCCATAGTTCAATCAACTGCACCCCAAAGTTCAATTTTTGGTCTTCATGGTACAGTGAAGGCTTCTCAGACATCTTCATGGTCCTCACCAAAACAAGTTCGTCATCTGGATTCTGGGGAGATGGCAAGGTCCTTATCCTGAAATTATTCTCAAAAGAATTTAAACCTTACATTATAGATTACAAAACATACATTTTCTTCTAAGATTTTATATAATTCCCCGTGAAATTACTCCTAAAAGAGTTAAATAAATATATATTTTCACATTATCGAATTTTAAAAAACTTAACAGATATCCCCGTGAGGTAATTCTTAAACACACCTTTTTTCTAAAAAAGGGTATCTCAGGTCAGGTAAGGATGGCAAAATACAAAGAATAGAATTCAAGAAAAAAGATGAAAAATTAACTTGTGAATGAAATGTGCAAAAATCTGGGGAAAATAAACTTAGACCTTTGAATGAAGGTCTAATTAAAGTGAATTCGGCAGTGTGCAATTACCCATTCAGAGCCAGGACTTAAGGAAAATGTCTCTCTGATCCGACTTATCATCAGCTTTTTAGGGAAATGAGCCAAATAAATAACCAATCTTAGGTGCTTTCTAGGAATCTAAGTCGAGGGGACCCACGTCCTCTAAAGTTTTAGAAAAGACTGGGACTCCAGGACTCAACCCCAATTTTTCAAGCTCTAAAGTATTGGCATAGAACTGCTATTTCCAAGCAGATTTTAGTCAGTCAAGTCTCTGACCATGTGCTTTCTTTAGCACTATTAATGGCTTTCATATTCCCTTCTGGAATCAGAGAGGCATTTAAATCACAGTCCTATAGGCTCAGGTATTTGCTGTAAAATCAGAAAAAGGATAAATAATGATTATATATGTACTTCCAGTACAAGATGAGAAAAAGGGAAAATCAATTTCTCTCATTAAAAAAAATGTTTTAAAAATTCAAAAATATATATATATAGCTTAGAACTAGAAGGGTTATGTTACCCCAAAATGAGACTTTCTGTTGGAGAAAGTGGGTTTTACAAAATAGCAGATTCACAATGCACATTTAGATAGAGTACCATTATTTCCAATAGCACATTTTATAACAATAAATAGTGATGTTCAAAATCATATACTTGTTACAACTTTTAACCCTTGGCAAATGCTGTTATTGCTTCCATAGAAAAATGTGATATTTAAAAAAGAAACCTTCTGGTATAATCATCCTCAGATAAGAATATACAGGAGCTCCTTGGCTTCCTGTTTTTAAAAAAATCCTGGATAGGAATGCTTCTACCCATTTAAGGCAATAATATCTCTTATAATAAAATATATAAAAGCTTTATCCTTTAAGACAACAATTCTTAAGGATTTAAAGTAAAAGTTAAAAAAGATCTCTTGTAAAATTACAAGGTAATAGTCAAAGAATGGAAAACTTTCAAGGTTCTTTGCAATTACCAAGACAGAATAAATTTTAAAGACATGTGCTCTATAAGATGTTCATAGGTGGTACATATAACCGCATTGTTTCTGATACAGTAAGCTTTTAAGTAAATTAGGAAATATAATAACATCATAAGCAGTAACTTCATTAGCCTAAAATGATTCAGTGCAACAGGAAAATCAACGATATAAGCAAGATTAATTAACAAAACTAATTAGCAATATACAGTAAGATACAGCCTTTTTAAAACAGAATTAAAGCTCATTCAGTTCCGAGGTTTTAAAAGTTCACCCCTGATTTCAATTTAAGGTTCTTTTGATTGAGTTCTGCTGAGTTTAAGGGGTTGTTTTTTTTTTTTTTTCTAAAAGTTCAAAGTTCTTCCCCTGAGTTCAGTTTTTTAATCACAAGAAAGTCTGAATAGGCCGTTCCGCCAATAGGTCCACGTGGTGTCGTCCACATGGCTCGGGGTTAGTGGAGAAAAGCTCAGGAAAACTACCCACGTGTAGAGTCTGTGTGGGTTGTTGCCTAATTAGGTCTTTAGAGAAACACGTGGAAGGCTAGAAATAGGGAGAAAGGGGAATATACCCAAATGGTTTGCGTCAGAGCTGAAGC
>NW_025342493.1:0-1227 GCF_016433145.1 Gracilinanus agilis | reverse complement strand
AACCAGTGGAAATGTGCATCAGCCATGGGTGGGAGGAGTGCGGGGGGTGAAGGGGAAAGTAGGAGCATGAATCATGTAACCATGTTAAAAATGAATATTAATAAATGTTTAAAAAAAATTAACAGTTAAGTATGTTCCCCGTCTGAGCAGCACCCACAAAAGGATACAAAAATGTATAAAGATAAAAAATGCAAATTTAGAATTATGATTATTTTCTTTCAATAATTTAAAACTATTATTAAAGTCCAATTTTTCTTCATTTGTAAAAAAAATGAAATTCAAGTTGTCTATTTTCCCCATCCCAATCATATATGATTTTAAAAACCACTCTCTTATTCTATAAGAGTATATATATAGAATTACTCTATATATGCTCTTATAGAATATAATAAGTGTATATATAGGGATAAAGGAAGGAAAGAATTGCCTGTTGTTTGGTTTTTTTTGGGGGGGTGCTTTTGAAGTATAATGTTATCTGTAGAAAAATTAATTTGGTCTAGTGATATGAAAATAGTAAATCTTTGGTAAATCTATCTGATTTATATAGTAATTCCTTTAGGGTGCTAAAATGACATAAATGGCTGGTTTATTCATGACATAGTCTAATTATTTAAATTTAAATATACAATAAGAATTTGTTCTCTGGAGATCTAATCAATAATTGAATCTGCTGGAATAAAGACTTTGTTTATAACCCCATTTTCCTCTATATTTCTTCTTCTCTGGGAAAATTTGCTTGTCAGAATCAAATGCATCTAAAACATTAATCAGAATTCTGTACATTTCTGGGCTAATTATAAACTGAAATGAACACTTGTTACTGACATTGAATTACTATTTATCCCTTGTTTTCAATGTTTAAATGAAATTGAATATTGTAGAATTATTCTTTATTATTATTATGTGAAAATGAACACTTCTCATTTTCCCAATACTGATTTTGACATAATATAGATAATATGCTTATGCTTCCATTTGTAAAAATGTTGGAAGATAAAATGTGAATAAACACAGATTGGAGAAAATAAAATTAATTCAAAGTGATTATCATAATTTATTTTTAAAAAGGTAAAGAAATGGGAATGTATTCAGAGTGAAAGCTGAAAAAATGTTTTTGCTTGCTACTTTTGTTGGAACCGACTACTTCAATCATTAAACAGTAGGATACACTATATGAAATAAAAAGTAGCAATTAAAAGCACTCTGAGAGGTTTCATCATACTTCAA
>NW_025342492.1:0-1089 GCF_016433145.1 Gracilinanus agilis | reverse complement strand
CATCCAGTCAAGTTTGCCTGCTTCTCCTCTGATCTGGGACTGGGGAGGAACCATTGCCATCTGACCCTAAGCCTACACTTGTCAATTGATTGGATATATCAAATAGAGAAGAATGAGTAAAAAATCACTGGTGTTTCAATCACTGGTCACTAGGTGAAGAGTGGCATTTGATATAATGGAAGTGGGCCATGAAGATCATCCATGTCCAATCTATGTCTTCTTGTCCTGTCCTTTGGAAAATGCTCCTGAGATGATCAGCTGAATATACTGGGGTGAAGAACTTGGTCTTTCAGATCTAATACACAGTCATTAACTTGGACCTAGAAAGGCACAAGAGGTATCATAGTCTAATTCTTTCACTTTGTAGATAAGAAAAATGAGACTTAGAAATGTTAAAATGACAATAAGTAACAGAACTGAAATCTGAACCCAGGTCCTCTCATTCCGAATCGAGCACTTAGCCTACTATATCACACTGCCTCTCAATCCAAAAGTCAAGTTGTTTATCAATTCTCTTACAATCACTGCATGGCCTGCCCGACTCCTTTTTCCAATCATATGATTCCTTGATGATAGGTTCATACTACTTCTATATGCCAGTCATGGTTGATAATACGCTGCAGTCAAATCACACCAACTATGCATATGCCATTGCTTTTTTTGGTTATCATTTATTTTTACATGTAAAACAAAATAACATGTAACACAACAATACTGTATGTACAATTTGTTATAAAAGTGTAATAAATTATAATAAATATGCTTATCCAAGAGAAACAAATTCTCACATTAGCTATTTTCAAAAATCTGTCTCATTCTTTTTTTTTCCTCTCTCTCCCATCCCTCTCTTCTCCTCAAAAAGGCAGGTGATATATAAGTTGTACATATATCATATAATACATATTTCCCTGTTTATTATGTTCTGAAACAAGGTACATGTTACTTACACTAAAGAAAAATTCATGAGGAAATAAAGTGACAAATGGTATGTTTCCATCTGCATTCAAATTCCATCTGTTCCTTCTATGACAGTAGATATCCTTTTTTGTCATGAGTCCCTTCGAGTTGTTCTGTATTCTTGCCTTGTTG
>NW_025342491.1:0-1035 GCF_016433145.1 Gracilinanus agilis | reverse complement strand
CAGTGGTTCCCAAACGTTTTTGGCCTCCTGCCCCCTTTCCAGAAAAAATATTACTTAGCCCCCTGGAAATTAAATTTTTTAAAAATTTTAATAGCAATTAACAGGAAAGATAAATGCACCTGTGGCCATCACTGTTCCCTGGATCACTGCAGCACCCACCAGGGGGCGATGGTGCCCACTTTGGGAATCACTGATTTAGATGAACAGTAAAGCAAGCAGAGTCAGGAAAACAACAATTTAAGAATGATGACAAAGATATAAGTAGAATGAACTGATAATACCCCTCCCAGTCAAAAGTGAATGTTTCAAGATAACTCCCCTCAAAAAGCCTAAGCCCAAAGAAGAAATGTGAGAAGACACACCTGCCCCACTCCCAGTGGTAAGAAGTCTATCATACATGTGGGACACTACATGTTTTCATCTTTTTTCATGTATTGATTGGTTTTGATGATCTCCCCCACCTTCTCTTCTTAAAAAAAAAAACTATTTTACATGGTAGGGCACTCTTGGGTAAATGAGAGGAATATAAATAAAATATGTCAGTAGAGGGCAGCTAGGTAGCTCAGGGGATTGAGAGTCAGATCTAGAGACAGGAGGTCCTAGGTTCAAATCTGGCCTCAGATACTTCCTAGCCCACCAAGTCACTTCACCCCCATTGCCTAGCCCTCACCACTCTTCTGCCTTAGAACCAATACACAGGATTGATTCTAAGACAGAAGGTAAGGGTTAAAAAAAGATATCAGTAAAATTTTTATTTTTAAAAAAGTGATCACAAAATTGTGAAGAGCAAGCTATAAGAAGCTATAAGAAAAGCTGCAAGAGATATGAGAAGACATCTTCCTATATTCTTCAAAAAAGTGGGAAGGCCACAAATGTGAAATATTGCATATATTTTTGAACTTTTTCAAAATAGTGACCATCTTTGCTGATTTTTTCTTCTCCTTCTTCTTTTCCCTTAAAAATATTCTTTGTCATATGGAATGGACAGAGTAGGCGCTTCATAAATATGTCTTGGATCAAGTATATTGAAAATCT
>NW_025342490.1:0-1137 GCF_016433145.1 Gracilinanus agilis | reverse complement strand
CACAGGGCCAGTCTGGAAGCCAGAGGATTCTGAACATTCTGTGAGGGCGGATAGCGATTCCTGCCTCCTACTCACCCTTCTGAACCCAGATAAAAATATAAATTAATCCCAGTTTTTACCTTAAGACTGTACATATTGATTTGGACATGGGAAGTCACTTTACCAATTCAGTTTTATCTGAAATATATTCCTCTTTGGGGATACTCCCAAATTCCATGTACCATATTACCCCCAGAGCGCAGGCCAAATTGAAAGGAGGAACAAGAAACTTAAAATTATGATTGGCAAATTATACACTGAGACAAATTTAAAATGGCCTGAAATTCTCACTCTGGCTCTATTTTATCTTAGAAGTAGACTCAGAGGAGATTTACACATCTCATTATATGAGATGCTTTTTGGACATCCCCAATACAGACTAAGTCTTTTTCTCCTGCATATACATCACTATTAGGAGATACTTCTATTGCTTCCTATATACAGGAACTGTAGCACAAACTGCATGAACTCCATGAAACCGGAACTGCAGTACAAGTAGGACCAATAGACTTTTCACTTCTGACCTGAACCCAGGAGACAAGGTGTATAGAAAGAATTTCCAGTGCACTGGAGCAACTCAGCTTTCCTGGGAAGGGCCATTTTAAATATTATTAACCACTCCAACAGCTATAAAAATTGGAGAAAAGGATTCTTGGATTCATTGCTCACATGTAAAGAGAGAATCTTCTATTGAAACTGATTGACTGTGTCCTGTTACAGGCACTGGAGATAACAGTTCATAGACTGTTTTTGAAATCACATTGTATTTTTTTCCCTGAACTTATTTTTCCTATTGCTTTTCCTTTTATATTTTTAATAGAATAATTGACTCTTTTCCCTTTTTCTCATTTCTTATACTTAAAGTACATATAATTACTATTAATCTTTATTTAAATTTTGCAGTAATATTAATTTAATATATATATTTGCTGTAATATTAATGCTCACTCACAAGGCTTTAGACTTTGGGAACCTGCCATTTATTGTTAAATATATGGGACTATGGTTAATATTTCTTTTTTTTTTCCACTTTTAACATTTATTAATATTTATTTTTAACCTGTTTACATGCTTCATACCCCTACTTTCCCCTTCACC
>NW_025342489.1:0-1142 GCF_016433145.1 Gracilinanus agilis | reverse complement strand
GATTATTTAAATATTCTACTTCTTCTTTTCTTAATCTGGGAAACTTGTATTTTGGTAAATATTCATCCATTTCACTTGGATTGATAGATTTATTGGCATATTTGGGCAAAATAGTTGCTAATGATTGCTTTAATTTCCTTCATTGGTCATAGGTTCACCCTTTTCATTTTTGATAATGATTATTTGATTTTTTCCTTCATTTTTTAATCAAATTAACTAATGCTCTATTTTTTTCATAAAACAACTCCTAGTCTTATTTATTATTTCAATGGCTCTCTTACTTTCTGTTTTATTAATTTCTCCTTTAATTGTAAGGATTTCCTATTTAGTCTTTAATTGAGGATTTCTAATTTTTTGCTAGATTTTTTAGTTGCATTCCCAATTCATTACTTTATTTTATTTATATAAGCATTTAGAGATATAAATTTTCCCCTAAGTACTGCTTTGGCTGAATGCCATGAATTTTGATATGTTGTGTCCTAGTTGTGATTCTCAAGAATGAAATTACTGATTGTTTCTATATTTTGTTCTTTTACCCACCTCTTTTTTAGCATCATATTATTAATTTCTAATTAATTTTTTATTTGTCTTCCCATGGGGCTTTATCAATTATAATTTTTATTGTGCTATGATCCAAAAAAGTATGTATTAATTATTTCTGCTTTTCTGCATTTAGTTATGAAGTTTTTATGCTCTTATACAAGGTCACTTTTGTGTAGAAGCCATGCACTGATGAAAAGAAGGTATATTCCTTTCTATCTTTGATCAATTCTATCCTAAAATCTATTGGGTTTAACTTTTCTAAAATTTCATTCACTTCCTTTACTTCTTTCATTTTTATTTTTTGGCTTGATTTTTCTAGATCTGAAAGGAGGGTAAGTTGATGTCCTCCACTAGTATAGTTTTGCTGTTTATTTCTTTCTGAAGTTTATTTAATTTCACTTTAAAAAATTTAAAGACTATACCATTTGGAACATCTATGTTTTTATTGATATTACTTCATTGTTTATAGTACCTTTTAACAAAATATAATTTCCTTCCTTATCTCTTTTAATCATATCTATTGTTGCTTAACTTTGTCTGAGATCATGATTACTTTTTCTTGCTTTCTTTACTTCAAATGGTGCACAATAAATTCTTCT
>NW_025342488.1:0-2072 GCF_016433145.1 Gracilinanus agilis | reverse complement strand
ATATATATGTGTGTGTGTATATATATATATACATATATATGCATATAGAAATATTACCTAGGAAACAACATTATGATAGAGTTTGAAAAAATGTATTTATCCTATATTTTTTCCTTTATGTAGTTAACCCAAATTTTTTATGAATGACTAGAGATTACATTTAGCAGACTGTATTTTCTGGGGATTGATGAAATTAGTACAATGTCA
Organism: Gracilinanus agilis; assembly: GCF_016433145.1. NCBI lineage: Eukaryota > Metazoa > Chordata > Mammalia > Didelphimorphia > Didelphidae > Gracilinanus > Gracilinanus agilis. The sequence goes on along the minus strand of NW_025342488.1, from coordinate 1,865 downwards.
TCCATAAAGAGGAGAATGTGATGAATGTTATCACCTAGGTAGAGACTGGTTTGTATCTTTTCCTTGACAATGGTGAACATTTTGACAAAAGTATCATTTTTATGCCTCCCTGGATAGCAATAATCACAGAATTGTTGAACAAGATTCTTTCAAGGAATCTTGTAATAGTTTGTCATATGCAAAGAGGTGTTTTACTATAGAAGAACCTATGTGGAAATGTTTTGCCTTACCTACAAATGCTTCTTTAAAGTCAATAAATCAAAAAGTACAGTAGAGTATCATACTATCTACCCATTCATTGGTCTCCTATGGAAAAGTGTCTACATAAGCCTTTTCATTTTTTACTATCCTTATCAAGAATATTGTCATATAGATCATTATCCTACAAATTTTAAACAAATGTCTAAGTAGGCATATGAGGTTTTAGTCATCTTTTTTTTTTTGTAATTACGAGGTCCATAATTATTTTCCTTGTTTTTTATTTTTCTCTCCATTAGATACATTGAGACAAGATTCCCTCTGTATTCTCAAAAACTGTGCTTCCTCTAACACAGATGTACAGGTTTTCTCTAATCCAATTGGCCTTTTTCATCATTGTTCTGTTTAGTGCCATTTTCATTACCTTTATATACAGTAAATCAATTCGAGAATACAAACGTGGTAGCTTCGCCATGCTGGGTGGACATAATATTTTCCCATATAGCTTCTGTTGTAATCTCCCTTCAAATTTTATCCTACATGCCTTCAAGTACTATTCTTTGCTTAGCTGGGTCAAAGGTTCTTTAAACTGTTTTTATTCTCTACTATATCTCAATGTTTTATGAGGGAATACCACTCATAATCTTCTATAATACTTTGCCATAAGATTTTACAAATGGATTTATATTCTAAAGCTGTGCTTCCGTTGGCTGCTAGGAATTGTCTTTGCTGATAAGGATAGCTTTTAGATATTTATGGCAGTTGATTAAGATCGATTAAATTAATGCACAAATTGTTATAATTGTTTATTGCCCTCTCTTTCATCTATTTCCCATTTTTCTGAGTCAAAAACTCATTTAAATAGGCCAGGAAGGGTTTATTTTAAATATACCCCATACCTATTTATCATTTTCTCCATTTTTTTATCAGTTTTCTCATCTGCAAATTTGGGGGATTAAGTGCCCTATAATGCTTCTTCTAGTTTAAAGTCTGTGTACCTTAGACTTGAAGGTGGAGAATTTACGTTTGATCTGCACAGAGCTACTTATTAAATGTATGTCACCTTAGGTAAGTCGCCTCACTTCTCAGTTTTCTCATCTTCAAAATGAGAAATTTGCAGTAGGCAATCTATAAAGTTTTGTTATTGTTGTCCAGTTGTATACAGTCTTTCATGGGCTCATTTGGATTTTTTTTCTCTCGCTTTTTTTTTTAGAGAAACTGAAGCAAACAGGTAAAGTTATTTGCCCAAGGTCACACAATTAGTAAGTACATGAGGCCAAATTTGAACTCAGGTGCTCCTGACTCCAGGGCCTGACGTTCAATCCACTGTGCCACCTAGCTACTATAAGGTAGCAAACAGCTTGAAATTCTATTTTTCTATAATGGGCTATCCTGAAGACGGGGATGTGATGGCAAATGCTTAACAACCAATTCTCTGGGAAGAAAAAATATACTTATGACATGTTTTTAAGTTAAATCTGAAGTATTGGTATTTTCTCCATTACTTTCTCAACTTTAAACAACCAACAAAATAATAAACCAAGCCCTGATTGGTAGCATTTGCTGATATCAACTTTAGTGCGTTGGTGGGAAGGACTCCGATATGAGACTGCCTGAATGCCACTGGAGCTCAGGGACAAAGGACATATATATATATATATATATAT
>NW_025342487.1:0-1316 GCF_016433145.1 Gracilinanus agilis | reverse complement strand
GGATGAACTCGCTCATAAAACGGAAGCAAATAGCAGAGTGGATTAGAAACCAAAATCCTACCATATGTTGTCTACAAGAAACACATATGAGGCGGGTGGACATACACAAGTTTAAGGTTCAGGACTTGAGCAAAATCTTTTGGGCATCAAATGAGAAAAAAATTTAAAAATAATAATAATAATTCTAAGGTGAATGGGCAAATGGTAATAGGTACTAGAGAGAAAGCAAGAATACTGTGTTTCTGGTTTTTTTACAAAAAGGAAAATGACAATTCATTTAGGATCATTGACCATCCCCTTCTTCCTGATTCCCTCTCTTTCCTTGGTTTTCATTTGACTGTATTTCTATAGTTTTCCCACTTCTTTGGCCACTCTTTTTTACAGGTCCTTCAATCCCTTCCTGTCCCTGAAATCTAAGTGTTCTCCAAGATTCTCTCCTTAACCCTCTTCTATTGTCTCTCCCTCAAGAAATCTCATTAACTCATATCATTTATATAATCATTATGCAACTGACTCCCAAATCAACATTTCCAATCGCATACTCCTGCTTTCTGGTTTCCTTTTTGTGTTGTCTTCCTCCTTTATAATAAAAGATTTGAGAGGATAGGGAGTGGCTTGTCTGCTTATATTTGCATCCCTAGTACTTAACATAGCACAATGGACATTGTAAGTAATAAATAAATTGTTATTCATTCATCCATCCTCATCACTGCAACTCCAGTCCCATATTTCTGTCTACTGGATGGATTTCTCCAACTGCATGTTCCACAAACATCAACATTGAATTTTTTCCCCCAAACCTGCTTCTCCCCCAATATATTGACTTATTTAATAACATCTTTTTTACTCACAAGGCTCCTGATTTCAGTCATATTTGAATCTTCTCCTCACACCATGTGCCTCAAGTCAATAGCCAAGCCCAGACTATTAGACCTTCCCAATAATTCTTGTATCATCCCACCTTTCTACTTCTATTGCAACCACCTTGAGAGCCTCAACATTTCTCATCATAGGAGCCCCACAATTGATTTTCCTACTTCTCTAACTCACCTTACAAAATACTATATGAGTAAATTTCCATTGCAACATTTTGGTCAATCAGAAGTTATTAGTACCTCCCCATTGCCCACCAAATAAAGTATAAACTCCTGTTCCTGGCATCCAAGGTTCTCCAAAACCTGCCTATGACCTACTTTCCCAGCCTTAACTCATACTTCTATCATATTCTTTATATTCTAGCCTAACTGGAAGATTGCAGGTCCTGTTTTTATCTTTATTTTCCCATCTCTGAACCTTCTTATCTCTCATCTGTTTTC
>NW_025342486.1:0-1239 GCF_016433145.1 Gracilinanus agilis | reverse complement strand
CAATGGGAATTTATGCATTTCAAGTGGATTTCTTATAAACAACATATACCTGGATTCTGCTTTATTTTGGGATTTCATTCTATTTACATTCACAGTTATGATTATTAATTGTGTATTTCCGTTCGATTTATTCTCTTAATTTTTTCCTTTCTTCACTTCGTGTCTCTCCTTTACAAAGAAGAAGGTAGTGAGAATGGAGTATGCTCAGCGATAGTGCTCTATGGTTGATACCATGTGCTTTTGCCTCATCACCCCTCTTCTATTTCCTTCATTCACATCCCAACCACAGACTCTTATCCTTGCTTTGTCTCCTTTTAAGGTCTATTTCACAATACCACCCTCTGATTTTGGGGTCGTTTCCTCACCTTTTTACTAATTCTTCTCAGAAACTAACCTCTCTCATTACCTCTTCCCCATCCCTACTAGTTTCCCTATTCATTTGAATGTATTTCTGTGGGAAAATCTATGTGTTCTACTTTCCTTTGACTAGTTCAGTTGAAGGTGAGGTTTTCCAAGCCCTTTCTTTTTTTCTTTTCTTTTTTGGTATAGTCTTGTAATTGTGTCCCTGATAATATAGGTAATTTCCCATACCCTTCCTTCCCTACTGTATTCCTTTTACTTTCTTTTTCCTTTCCTCTTTTAAGATAATTAAAACATAACAAAAGAAGTTCTAGACTTTCTGTCATTTAATTCCCTTTATGACCGCAGATGACCAGCCAATTCTTGTTCCTGAATATTATCTACCCTATATCTGAAACAAATTCTTTCCCTAGAACACAGGCACAAGTTCTAGTTCATTTCCTGTGCTAGAAAGAATTTCTGCGTAGACTTCCCTGGCTAAGACCCCTTCTCAGGGCCATTAAGCCTTTGTTTCCCTATTCACACTAGGGCTGGAGGAATGGCTCACTTAGGTTTTTCTGTGCATTTTCCCATCACCATTAAGCCTGATACACTTCCTAGCTATTTACTGAAGTAGTTCTGAGGGAGAGAGCCAGGCTGTACCATATCTTTCTAACTTGCCATCACTTCAGATGGTTCTTCTTGGCTTTTGAAAGAGAGGTGGGCAAAGCAGCATTTGCCTAACCCTTATTTTTTTTCCTCTAGTCTTTTAGAAGTAATAGCAGATATAAAATGTCTTCCTAAAAATATCTTCTTACTCTGTCCCCACTACTTTTTGAAGTAAAAATAATTGGTAAGGGTCTGAATGTTCAAGACTAGCTTTATTCATCGTCAGAGCTA
>NW_025342485.1:0-1067 GCF_016433145.1 Gracilinanus agilis | reverse complement strand
GGGATGAGAAGGAAAGAGGGAAATTTTTAATGAAATAAATACTTTTTTTATTTTTTTAATGAATATTTTTTTAAAAATTTAATTTAATTAAAAAATTTTTTTTCGCATGGTTACATGAATCTTCTTGTCTCCCTCCCCTCTTCCATCCCCCCACCTGGAGTTGATAAGCAATTTCACTGGGTTATACATATAATAAATATTTTTTTTAAAAAAGAAAAATGATAATAGGATCACGAGCCTAGAGCTGGAAGGAACCTTAGAGAACATGTGAGACTTGGGGACTACGACAATTTCACATGTAATAGATCAGAGATGGGATTTGAACCCAGGTCCTCTGACTCCAGATTCCTCTACTCTGTTCCTTCTGGGCTTAGTGTTGGCTTCCTCTTTTAAGACTCATGTCTCAGGATCATAGACCTGGAGTGGGAAGAGATCTTAGAGGCCGTCCAGTTAAATCTCCACATTTTACAAAGGTGGAAACTGAGGCAGAGAGCCGTTAAGTGACTTGCCTAGGGTTAGGCAGCTAGTTTTTATCAAAGGCAGGATTCGAACTAGGGTTTTCTGGACTCTCAAATCCAGCACCTTATCCACTATACCATGCTGGAAGTTCCTAAAATCTTTATGTATACAAAATAGGTTTTTGGATTTGAGTTTGCATCTTGCCTCAGGCACTTACTTGTTGTATATGACTCTGGGAAAACCATTTTGCCTCTGCCTGCCTCAGTTTCCTCAATTGTAAAATGGAAATAACAATGACCTCCGTTTCCCAGGGTGGTTGAAACGTGCTTTGTAAGCCTTAAAGCTCTCTATGAAAAACTAGCTATTATTTATTTTAGGTTTCTTTCTGGATTTGGGGAAGAGGCCGTCGAGGGCCGGTTGGGGATGGGGTTTGTCGAAAGGACACAAAGTCAAGTTACGGCTGACCCAGCAGATTGGAGCGCTCCTGCCCTGGGTCAGCGGGGCCCACGGCGGGGACGAGGGCTGCAGCTGGCTGTCCGGCCAGTGGGAGGCTGGATCTCATTGCCCCTTTGTGGGCACACAAGCACCAATTATTCTCCAGAGCGCGC
>NW_025342484.1:0-1150 GCF_016433145.1 Gracilinanus agilis | reverse complement strand
CTAATTCCTTAGGGCTGCTTGGGTTCTGTTACATACATGAGGGGGGGAAAGGAATTAAATAAATGGACCATAATGTCCTGAAAGAGTTAATGTACCTCCCTAAAGAAAGCCATGGACCATTAAATTTTTATTAATTACAGTAAAATGCCTTTATAAAAAAGAAAAGCCCTGATCTGCCATACATAGGACCATACTATAGATTGCTTTAAAGAGTCTGGCTGCATTCTTGGCCAAACCATGGCCCCCAAGAACATAGCACATCTCTCAACTAGAAACAAAAAACCTAAAATAGAGGTGTAAAGCTTACTCATCCACATTGTCTCGCCCACTCCACCTACTCCCATTCCCCAAAGCCAAATGAAAATAGGATTTCACTATGCAAAAAAGGCATTTCTGAGTAATCAATTAAGACCCTGGGATGACCATCTAAATTAAAGGGGTCTGTGTTAATGTATCGTACACATAATAGAAGAACTATTTTTAGTCTATCGAATCTTTGTTCTTCAGGAAGTGGTTTATCCTTGGTACCTTCTCTAGAACCCAGAGTGTTTGATGATCTTCTAAACTGACCCAGGTCTGCTCAGGAAAGTAAGTGTTGAATGCAAATGAGGTACTTTTCAAAGTAGCAGCTCTGCAAGTTACTAGAATTCATACCACTGATTGGACGCCAAGGATCAATAATTTATTCTTGGCCTGGAATAGTTCATGCACTCCTAAAAAGTGCCAAGTTTGCCCAGGAACTCACTTAATCATTCAGATTGACTGCCCCATAGGTAAATCCGGTAGGAGAAATACATAAAAGTGCATGGAGAATCAGTATGGAAGAGTGTACAGAATGAAGTCTTCTGAGTAAGGAGAGACCTTGGTTCAAATTCTTGGTTGGAATCTCTTGTCAAACATTTAATGGCTATGTGACTGTAGACAAGCCTCCTAGCCGGTAGAAGCCTTAGTTTGATCATGTATAAAATGAAAACAATAAACAAATTGGGAAAAAATCTTTATAACAAAAAAACTCTGACAAGGGTCTAATCACTCAAATATACAAGGAGTTAAATCAATTGTATAAAAAAATCAAGCCATTCGCCAATTGATAAATGGGCAAGAGACATGAATAGGCAATTTTCAGGTAAAGAAATCAAAAGTATCAATA
>NW_025342483.1:0-1440 GCF_016433145.1 Gracilinanus agilis | reverse complement strand
ATAGACCAGTGATTTCCAAAGTGGGCACTACCACCCCCTGGTGGGTGCTACAGCAATCCAGGAGGGCGGTGATGGCCACAGGTACATTTATCTTTTCTATTAATTGCTATTAAAATTTTTAAAAAATTAATTTCCAGGGGGCAAAGTAATATTTTTTGAAAGGGGGGAGTAGGCCAAAAAAGTTTGGGAACCACTTGATAGACCTTCCTTTTCTTTCTTTGGCATTTAAAACTTTTCAATATGGTTCCAGAACATCCTTCCAGGATATCTGCCCATTATTCTTCACACACTATAGACCTTAGCCAAATTGTTCTACATTCCAGTTCCCAATACTTCCCATTTTTTTGTTTTTTTCATAGATGTCTTCATGCCTATAATTCTTTTTCCTCCCCTTTGTATTTTGGTTTCCTTAGCCTCCATTAAGGCTCACCTCAAGTGCCATCTCCTTTAAGAAGCCTTTCCTCCTTAGTATTTCCCTCAGATAATTATGTTACAATTATGTAAGCTACAACAACCATTCCCATAGACACTATAGAAATTCTTGGTGTATTATTTAGAGGCAATGACATCTTAGAGCCTATAAAGGAAACAGAGAGCTAGATTTCATACTGGGGAGACTATAATGACTTTAGAAAAACACAAGAAGGGGGCAGTTAGGTGGCTCAGCGGATTGAGAGCCAGGCCCAGAGATGGGAGATCCTGGGTCCAAATCTGGCCTCAGACACTTCCGAGCTAGGTGACCCTGGGCAAATCATTTGAACCCCATTCCCTAGCCTTTACACAATATTGATTCTTAGACAAAAGATAAGGATTTTTTTTTTAAAAAAGCAAGCTACAACAAGATAGAAAACATTAAGATAATTTACTTCCTAAATGAATCTAGATTGATTTTTATCTTGTAAAGAAGCATGAAGAGAATTATTAAGAAGAAATATCAAGGACAGCTAGGTAGCACAATGGGTAAAACACCAGGCCTGGGTTCAAATATGGCCTTGGACACTTCCTAGATATGTGACCCTGGGCAAGTCACTTAACTCCAATTATCTAGCCCTCACAGATCTTCTGCCTTAGAACTAATACTTACTATATATTCTTTTTTTAATTTTTTATTTTTTATTTTAAACCCTTAACTTCTATGCATTGGCTCCTTGGTGGAAGAGTGTCAAGGATGGGCAATGGGGGTCAAGTGACTTGCCCAGGGTCACACAGCTGGGAAGTGTCTGAGGCCGGATTCAAACCTAGGACCTCCCGTCTCTAGGCCTGACTCTCAATCCACTGAGCTACCCAGCTGCTCCACCTACTATATATTCTAAGACTTAAGGTAAGAGGTTTTTTTTAAGAAGAAAAGGAAGAAGGAAGAAGAAGAGAGGTGGAGGAGCAGGAGGAGAAGGAGAAGAAGGAAGAGGAGAAGGAGGAGGAGGAGGAGGAGGAGGAGGAGGA
>NW_025342482.1:0-1305 GCF_016433145.1 Gracilinanus agilis | reverse complement strand
CCGAGGCCAAATTTCTCATTTATCGAAGAAGAAACTGAGGTACAGAGTAATAAGCACTTTAACCGCAGACTCACAGATAATAAATAGAAGAGCCAGCATCTGAGCCCAAGTCTTATGACATCAAGTGTTTTGTCCTTTCCACTATGTCCCAATTCACCAAAATATTTTAGAAACACTTGACAGGAGCCCAAACTTTCAGAAACCCCCAAATCCAATTACCTACAAGAGCCTCCTTTCCCTAACTAAGCTTTCCAGTGAATCAAGGATTGTCTCTTTTCAGAATTCCAATCCACATTAGAATCATGAAGTACTGGAAAGTCAGACCCTTGGGGATCCCATGATGTAATTCTATAATTTTAAAGAGAAGGAAACTGAGGGGCAGCTGGGTAGCTCAGTGGATTGAGAGTCAGGCCTAGAGACGGGAGGTCGTAGTTCAAATCCGGCCTCAGACACTTTCTAGCTGTGTGACCCTGGGCAAGTCACTTGACCCCCATTGTCCACCCTTACCACTCTTCCACCTAGGAGTCAATACACAGAAGTTAAGGGTTTAAAAAAAAGAGAAGGAAACTGAGGCCTCACCAGGGAAAGGACTAGCGTACAGGTGATCAGTGGCTACTAAGGCAAAACCAAAGCCTCCGCACCTTTTTTCAGGCCACGTGGCAGAGACCATCATCTTCCCCAGTTGCCATGGCAGGGGTGGTAACGAGGTGCAGAACAGAGTGATCATAGCATGCGAGCATAACTACAAACGAGTTATCATCTCATCAGATCCCATAGCAACCCTGGCAGGTGGGATACCTGAAGCCTAGAATGGTAAGGGACTTGGCCCATGTTGCAAGGGTAGCATTGCGCAAATGCAAGAATCAGTGTGGTTTGGTAGAGAGAATGTGTCTTGGAATTAGATGACCTGGGGGATGCCAGCCTCTGCTACTTACTGGCTCTGTGTGAGCTTAGACAAGACACTTTCCTTTTCTAGGAAGACAAAGTTTCAGTTTCTCCTCCATCAAATAAAAATATTTGATTAGCATCTCTATAAGGTCCCTTTTGGGGCAGCTAGATGGCATGGTGGATGGAGTTCCAGGCCTGGAGTCAGAAAGATTCATCTTCCTGGGTTCAAATCTAGCTTCAGACATTTTACAGATGTATGACCTTGGTCAAGTCACTTTACCCTGTTTGCCTCCGTTTCCTCATCTGTAAAACGAGCTGGAGAAAGAAATGGCAAATCATTCCAGGATCTTTGCCAAGAAAACCCCAAATAGGGTCTTGAAGAGTCAGACATGACATACACAATTGAAATGAATGAAC
>NW_025342481.1:0-1095 GCF_016433145.1 Gracilinanus agilis | reverse complement strand
GCCTAGAACATAGTAGGATACCTTTAGAACCTAGGTCTTCCTGATTCTTCTCATATATAAGAATACAAATTAATTTTGGTTCTTTTTTTACCTTTAAAAACCGTTAATTAAATACTTTTCTTCAATTTAATACCTGTGAAAATAGTTTAATGACCATCCATACATAAATTTTCAAAGGACATGTATGGACTGGCTCTTTCTCTTTTTCTATTTTAAGAGAAAAACTTCCTGAAAATAAATTTCAAATGTGTTTTTTCTTGATGGGAGAGAAACTTTACTTTCATTTTGAATGATTTTTAAATTTTACTTTGAGGTCAGATGAAGCCCTTTGTTTATTTCCACTGTTTGAAAAAAATGACTCTAGTCTTCATCTCACTTCTTCCTTTTATTTTGCCAGGATGACATTTTGGGGAAATGAAGGAAGAAGTAGAAAATTTATCATGTTTATGGTTGGATGCACCATCAATTTCAGTGTGCTGTAGACAGATATTTTTTTCCAGAACCACAAAGGGATGTGGGGCACAGTGCTTCCATGAATAGAGATATTCTGACTTCCTTGTGTACAATGCTAAATGCGAATGGTGTGACATCTATGGCATTCTGGCCACCCAGTAGAACCAGAATGAAAGTTTGGTGACACTCATTTTCAGGAATTTAGAGGGTCCTGGTTACCATAAAAGAGAGCTTTGCTTTGGGCAAACTTGATCCAGGATGCACGTATAGGTGATGGTACTTATGATAAGGAGCAGTATCTGAAGATATCTCATGGCAGAATAGACTAGTTTTTTCTTAATGGGCTATTGAAACCTTTTTTGAGCTTTACTTGGCCCAAAGTTTGGTCTAATCAGGCAGATTCCTTGTTGCCTAAGTACAAAAATAACCTGAATATTATGGGCAGAAGCTCTTTCTTCAAGCTTCAAACTGCAGACTAGTAGCATGACCAACAGAGGAAAAGGAAAGCATCTTTCAAAAAAGTTAATCGTATCTGTAGTGAACACTCCTTTCTTAATCTGACTGTTCTTCCCTTTTTAGGACTAAATAAACCTCCGTTGGTTAACTCCTTGACCAACTATGAGTGTCTTATTTCATTCTAGT
>NW_025342480.1:0-1286 GCF_016433145.1 Gracilinanus agilis | reverse complement strand
CCATGATAATGGCAGTGACAATGATGATCCTCTTGTTACAATCTGCCTCCTTTTGCCCAGTCTTTCTCTTGGCTTCTTTTAGCCTTTCTAGGTTTATGTTTGAATGCCTCACTTCACAACACTGTGTCTTTCAGCCCTCTGATTGCTATAATCTAGTCCCTGTGTGATAAGCCATTTTGTGCCACTCAATCTCTATACAGCAGTAGGGCAAATAGAGGGTCACCCACATATAGAAATCATAGGATCAAAGAGTTAGAAGAGACTTCAATGGCTGTTTGGTCCAACCCACTTTGGAAACATGCATTTTGTCTACAACCCCCCTGAGAGTGATTGCTCAGCCCCTACACCATTGGTGGGGAACACACTAGCACTCATTCCCAGGGCAGCCTGTGTTACTCTGGGGCTCTCTTTTGGTGGCAATGTTTGATATTTTCTTTCATTGACCCAACACCTGCCTTTCTGAAGTTTCAGCATATTTAATTCAACAGCCAATCCTTATTTACCTACTATGGCTCAGGCACTGTGCTTGCTACCGATTGGGGATACAGAGCCAAAAGTGACATTTTTCTCCATCCTCAAGGAACCTGTGTTCCCCTGGGGAGATGCAACACAAATCCAGATAACTAGAGCACTGATTCTAGAGTCAAAAGACTCAGGTTCAAATTCTGTTGTAGATAATGACTACCTAGATGACCTGTCTGGGATTCTGTTTTCTCATTTGTACATAGTACCGATTCTCCCAGGTCTCATGCGCCCCGATGAGTCGGGTCTCTAGAGCATGGCTATAGCCGATTGTTGGTCTAAGTCTACAGCATACACACAAACCCCCCAATTCTGGAGAATGGACCTAATCCATCCTCTAAGGGTAAAAAGGGCACATTTTTTCACAACTACCCTGTGAGATTTATAGTGTAGGAACATCATTCCATTTTATAGATCAGATTAGTCATCCACCAAGGTTGTGGAAGAATCAAGATTAACCCCTAGATATTCAGCCTCCCAGTCGTCTTTCACAACATCTGGTCTCCTTGTTGCCTACTCTGCTACCCAAAACTACCTGTTAACCATTTTTTCCCTCTATGTTAGAATTGATACTAGATATGGGTCTCAAGGCAGAAGAGTGGCAAGAGTTAGGTGACTTTTCCAGGGTCACACAATTAGCCTGACTCATCTCCAGACCTGTCTCTCAATCCACTCAGACATCTAGCTGTCCCTTGTTTGTCCTCTCTATCAGAGTCCCTTGTCATTTGAGAGTCTATGGAAGGACTCCAAAGCAGCTGTCATGG
>NW_025342479.1:0-1006 GCF_016433145.1 Gracilinanus agilis | reverse complement strand
TAATGGGCACTCTGTCAGTTTCTGATTTTTTTGCTATTTCAAAAAGAACTACTATAAATATTTTTGAACAAAGGATGCTTTTACGCTTTTTAAAAAAATTGTTTTTGATATAGAGCTAGTAGTGTTTTATTTGCTTTCAGTTAAAGGGTATATACAATTTATAGCCCTTTGGGCATGGTTCTTCAGAATAGTTGAACTAGTTTATAACTTTGCTAGCAGTGACTTCTAAATGATTTTTCCCAAGATTAGTTGAACAAAAGTGTTTGTCTTTCAGTTTTAGTTAATGTAAGTATTCAACAGAAAAACTAGTTAATAATAATAGCTGAAATTTATCTAACATTTAGTATTGCCAGATTCTGTGCTAAGTATTTCAAAATATTATCTCATTTTATCCTCACAATAAGCACGGGAGAGAGTTGTTGCCTTTTCATAGAAAAGGAAACTGAGACAAATAAGGTTAAGTGACTCGCCCACACACAGCTTGTACGTGTTTGAGGCCAAATTTGAACTCAGATCTTACTAAAACCAAGGCCAATTTTCTTTCCATTATACCACTTCACTGCCAAATTAATATAGTGTGAAAAAAGAGAATCTCTCAAGGTTAGGATGAGATCATTTAAATTTCCTAATAGTTATTAGAACCCTATGTAGAATATTCAACAAATATTTGAGTGAATTTTAAATTAACAAATAAACGAAAATCTCCTTCTCTTTCCAGTCTTGTTTCATATAATTCCAATTCATATATTCTATGCTTTAACTAAGGCAAATTGCTTTTTATTGCCTGAATTTGACAATATGTCACCTTGGATTTACAGTTTTCCCTCCTGCATAGATTATATTCCTGTCTCAAAGTCTTCTCTCTGATACCTTTTAGTCCTTCCTTCAACACTCATGCCAGATTCAATAAATTCCATAAAACTTTTCCTGACTTTTCCTTGCCACAATGGTAATAATACTCTTTACTTTCTCATATTACTTTGAAGTTACTTATTCCTATATATCT
>NW_025342478.1:0-1050 GCF_016433145.1 Gracilinanus agilis | reverse complement strand
GGCCCGGGATGCAGTGGATCTCCTTGGTACCTCCTGTGTCTGACCACATTCTAAGTGCTCCACAACGTCTGCTTCTGTCACCTTCATGGACATTGGAACAAATTTTCATCATCCTCCCCTTCTGCCGGGGGATGTCTTCATGTGCCTGGGGTAGGCAGCCCCCAACTCACCATTGGTTACTCTCAACCTGCTCCTAACTCATCAATCAATCAGAATTTATCTCTTAAGCTCCTACTACACTGGGCTAAGTGTTGAAGATATAAAAAACAAAAGACTAGTCCCTGCCCTCAAGGAGCTTCCACTCTATTGGAGTACCCATGAAGACTCAAGTCTCTTTAAGGGGTAGCTAGAGAGCTAGTGGATAGAAATCCAAGTTTGGAATCAGGAGGACCTGGGTTCAAATCTGACCTCAGACACTTCCCAACTGTGTGATCCCAGGCAAGTCATTTAATCCTGATAGCCTGGCCCTTATCGGCCATTGCTTGTGCTATGGCTTCTTGGATCCACAAGAATGAGTTAGGTGGCCAGCAGACACCAAAAATGGATGAGAAACCCTGAAAAGAGCTCAGCAAGTCCTGCCACCAGAGCTACTAGCCTTCCCTAAGCACCTCGTGTGTCCCTGGTTAGTAGGAGATGGAAATATTGTCTTCAGGCCAGGGCGTCAGTTCTGTGTACTCTTCCCTGCTCAGACTTCATCCAGGCAGATGATGTATCACCACCATTCAGGACCTGCCACGAGAAACTGAAAGGCATCCAGGACGATGAAGACCCTGGAGATCACGGCACATGAAGATCGTGCTGAAGAACTAGGAGTGAATCTGGAGAAAACAGACCAAGGTAGGAAAGAAACACATCTTCATCCCAGTAGTTTAGGAGCTATAAGACTATTTAAGTCACATATATAAGACTACAAATGCTATTTAAGGTTTGTAAGACTAATAAGCCCTGTTCCTCTAGAGCAACGGTCGGCAACCTTTTTGGCCGTGAGAGCCATAAATGCCACATTTTTTAAAATGTAATTTCGTGAGAGCCGTACAGTACTCACAGTGT
>NW_025342477.1:0-1979 GCF_016433145.1 Gracilinanus agilis | reverse complement strand
ATATATATATATATATATATATATATGTTTTGGTTCTGGTTGTAAGATCCTACGCCCAAAGAAAGGTATTATTGGGACAGCTAGGTAACGCAGTAGATAGAGTGCCATGTCTGAGGTCAAGAGGACCTGGTTTCAAATCTGGCCTCAGATACTTCCTGGCTATGTGACCTTGGGCAAGTCACTTAACCCAAATTGCCTAGCTCTAGAACAGTAATTCTTCTGTCTTATAACTGACACTAAGAATTAATATTTGCATTTTTCCTGCTAATTTAATTTTTGTCTGTTCATTATATTAAAGTTCCCAGGTATCTCCCTTTCTACCTCCCTTCTCTACATTAGAAAAGGTTTCATTTGATGGGGAAAAATATGCATGTATAAAACTATATCTTGCTCATTTCTATTTAATGGTTCTTTCTCTGGAAGCAGACATAGACTAGTTATTCTTTAAACAATACCACTCTTAAAAATATCTAATATAGAGCTCTATTGCTCTGTTATGATATTCTCTTGGTTCTTCTCAGTTTGCTCTTCATAATTTTATGTAGTTCTTTCTAATTTTTTTAGATTAACCTGCTTACCATTTCTTATGGCACAATTTGTAGTATCCCAACACAATCAGATGCCACAATTTGTTTAGACATTCCCCAATTGAAGGTCATTCCCTCAATTTCCAGCTGCCCTCTGATATTAAAAGTCCCTGTTTCAAGAGATTACTGACCCTTAAATGGCATTGTACCATATAAATCAATCAAACAAGTAACATTTGTTAAATGCCTGCTGTGTGCCAGGTTCTGTCCTAGGTCCTAGGCATGGGAGATAACACAGAGAAGAATAAAATGGGCCCTTCCTTCAGAGAGAATACAGTTACATAGAGGGGAAACACTAGCAACAGAAGAAATGAGGAGAGGTCTTGCATCAGAGGTGACTCTGGGGATGAACTTTGAGAGAAACTAGACATTCTAAGAGGCAAAGGTGAAGAAGGGATATCTCCTAGGCATGGGAACAGCCCGAGCACATGTATGGAGATCAGAGATAGAGTCCTTTAAGTGAAGATCAGTAAAAAGGTTAGTTTGATCAAACCATAGAATGAAAGAAGGGGAATAACAGGTAATAATCCTAGAAAGGCACCATATCAGTCCAAATGTATATTTAGATTTTTGATTTTTTATTATAAAAAATTTATTACCTTACCAATAAAAGCTTTAGTGGCCAAAGGTGGCTAAACACATTCCATTTTTTAACAAATTGGAAGACCTTCTGCAAAAGGGCCTATCCTCAATGACAGGGCAAACCACTCAGCCCAAGGCATTAGGGGGTCACTATCAATCTTACTAAGGCATCTGTATAGAAATCCTTCTGACTTTGCTTCCCTATTTTAAAGGGAAACCCAGAGTGGAGTGCTCTTTCATTCTGTTGTCTCACATAGAATCAAAAGAAATTCAAAGCTTGCCAACCTCAAAGGGAAAAAAAATAAGCTTACTTTCTGCTACCCAGTGTCAGGGAAACGGAAGATTTTACTTTAGTAAAGATCTTTAGTAAAGATCTTAAGGTGATGTAACAGTGCAATACATTATTATTACCCTCTTATTTATTAATAATAAGCTTTGATTTTAATAATAGCAAGTAGGTCAACCAGCCAGCAGGTAAAGAAAACCAAGACACTTTTTTCCTTATGACAAATACGTGCTGGGAAGGCCTCTCTCTGCCAACTACTCTACCTCTTGATATAAAAAACCAGCTGGGAAGTCAGAAGAGGGGCAGAGTTCAGGAGACCCTCCCAGAAATCCTATAGCTGCTCTAGTCATTAGAGGGTCTGCCACTAGGAAGAAGGGGAAAAAGTCAAAGAAGCTTCAAATATAGAAAATAATTGGGAAGGAGACACTCTAGCTCTAGGTAATAGAGGCACGGTCTCTATTACAAAGGTTTACAATGCTTTGCAAACCTTAAAGAGTTTTATATATATATATATATATATATAT
>NW_025342476.1:22455-26443 GCF_016433145.1 Gracilinanus agilis | reverse complement strand
GAAGAAGAAGAAGAAGAAGAAGAAGAAGAAGAAGAAGAAGAAGAAGAGATGATGTAATTTGAGATCTTCAGTCAATTAGAGTCTGCTGTCAGAAAGTTCAGTAAGGAGAGGACCATTCCAGCGGAAGAGGATGTTCAGATGGAAGAGGACATGGATGAAGAGGATTTAGGATTCAAGATTTATGAACTTTGTATTAAGAATGATGAACTTATGAATTGAACTGATGAAAACTTCATTTTCAAGGATTTTCTTAAAGAAGAGGATTAATCATGGACAATTTGGATAAATGGTTTGGAAGTATTTTGGGTAATGTAAATAGTATCATTACATACTCATATGCATCCAATATTGCACATAAAAGTATCAAGAACTTCGATGGAGAAGAGATGAAGAGGAAAATCGAAGAGAAGAGGAGATTTCCTAGAGAAATGGAACATCATAAGGAGAAAGGAGATCTGCAGGAGATCTGGAGTTTTGGTTGGTATCATGAATCCATTAGTAACATGTTGCAACACAATATAGCAAAGAAACAACATAACAAATCAGATACATACAACACAAACATGTTAGGATACATTGTGTTCCTTCTGGAATGAAACAATGTATAAATACTAACAAAATTAGAATTAGCTATAGGATAAGTAAGTACTAACAAGAGATAGTTAGTTACTAACAAAGATTAGCTAGTTATTTAGGTAGATGTAGCTAGGCTAATATACTAATACCATAGGGATAGTTTAGAATAGTTTAGTGACATAGATGTATTATTAGATTAGGTTAGAGGATAAGATAAGGTACTAATGTACATTACAGTGCAGATACAACAAACATAACAAAATTGCATTACATGAAGAACATATAACATATTACAGTTCACATATCACAAATAATGTAAATAGTTGTGTAAATAATATGTGTACATTGTAAATTGTATTATAGTGTAAGTATTGCATATATGTAAAGGGCGTGCAGATGTATATTTGATATGCATATATTGTGTGTACATGCATGCACATGTATATCATACATGTATGTATTATGTATATATTGTATGTATGTATCAGGTAAATATATATGTATAACTGGAAATTCTGTGAATATTTTGATATAATTGAGTTGCAAACATTCAAATGTAATTTGCATAAGGGAGTTTGATGTTTTGTTTTAATTTTGATATAAAGACTTATGCAATGTTGTGTTAAAATGTATTTTCCAAAATGGTTTGCATTTCTTAGTTGGTAGGATATATCTGTATTAGAATAGGAGTTATGTTTGATGTTTGTTTTGACTTTTGTGTTGATATTTCATATTTGCTGTTGATTTTGTTGAATTTGTTGGAAATTTTGCATTGTTACTTGTTGCTTTATGCTTGAACTATGTAACTGTTCAATGTATTTATCCTTTTACCTTTCCTTTTTGAAATCCTTAGTGTAGGGTAGAGTAGGATAGTGTTAGATAGAATAGAGTTAGTGTAGGTTTGTTATTTTGGGTTAGAATTTTAGTTGAGTTTGTAATACACAAATACCAAAATTTTGTTAATTTTGGCTTTGTACAAAGGGGGGAACTGTTGTGAGGAAGATTAGTTAGTAATTAATTATTAAGGATGGACCTAGCAGGAAGGACTGGAGCATTCCAAGATGGAATGAAGGAGCAGGAAGTGGCTTGTGCCCTGAGAGAGACTCCATTAGTGGTTGGCACAAACTGTTGCTAGCCATGGGAGATCTCAGCCTGCATCCTCATTTCCCTGGGATCCCAAGTGGTGGTGGTTTCTAACAAGTGGACAAGACCTGCAGAGCTGCACCAGGTAGAGAAGGAGTTTGGGATCTGGTGGACAGCATCTCAAGCACACTCTCTCTACTTGGATACCTTGGACCACCTTGGCTTTTGGCATCCTGCGATCATCTGTGGATTACCGTGACATCCCCAAAGCCACCCTCAGCCCTTTAGCTGTGCTGGTCAAACCTGGCTGGAACCAGGTTTGAAGCAGCCTCCCAGAGACTCCATTACTGCTCCTTTGGGCTCTGCCTGCTTAGATCACTAAGATTAGAGTAGAGAAGTCCTCCCCTTGCCCTGTGGTTTTGCCCACTTAGATTATATTTTAACATCCCTGGTGCCCCATCTCTTTTACAATACATAGTATCCATGGTGAGAAAATAAGTACATACTTATAAAACCTAGCAAGGAAGCAATCCATGTATTCAGGACAACTTACAGCTCTAGGCTATAGGCCTTAATATACTTGGTTCCTTCAAGAACAATCTTTACAACACAAAGCTGCTTTTCTCTTAGCTAGTCTCCTTTTTGACCTTATCACTTCTCTGCCAAGCAAATGGAAGTCTTGTCCTCTCTTCATCTCAGGCTAATAAAGCAGTGATAAGCTCTTTTAACTGACAATCACCCTTAGAAGGGCATCAGAAAAGTGTTATGCTATTTTATTGGCAAATTTCCTTAAGCTACAGAACTACAAAGTTCCTCAGGTCAATGAAGACAAACCCAGCCAGTTCTTCACTCATCAGGATTACATGTGGTTCAATTGTCTCCAAGTGACTTCTCATAGCAAAATAGTGTAATACTTGTCTTTTTCCTTCTTTTCTACTTTTTTCCTTTCAAACCAGAGAGAGCAATAGAGGACAACTAGGCATCGTTGAGTTTTTATTTCTCTCTCAAATTGTAGATAGTACTAGAGTTCTATAGAGCACGTGACTTTTTTTTTTTTTTTTAGAGATCCAAAGATTTTAACAGACAAGATCACAAACTGTAACTGTTTGGAGACTATGGGATGATTAAATAAAGACTGTTGGGTCACATGCAGTTGAAAGGAATAGCCACATTGCCTTGAAGCTTTAGTCATTTCTTTGCCCCCACACAGGTACTCAGAGTACATTCTCCCAAAGGACAAGTCTCTATCTAGTCCTTCTAAAATTTTTTTTCTCTTCATGTTTTACTTGAGAAATTATTTCTTTATAAGTGGAATTGATCAATTTTTCATATACAAAAATTCTCTTAAAGTACCTTTTAGCAACCATACAGTTCACATATAAAAGGAGCAGTAACTTTCACACACACACACACACACACACACACACACACACACACACACAGAGGAATGATCATTTTGGTCTTCCCATCTTTTTTCAGTGAGATTAAGATAGAAATTATTTTAGGTTGAGTTATTTACTTGATATATTCTTTTATATTTGTTATTATATAGACTATTGCTAAGGAATGTAAAAGATCTGCCTTTTGTTTTTGTGGTAGAATAAACTAATAGGATATAAGCTTATCTTCTGTAGGCTCTCTGAAAGTATCATCAATACAAACACAGTAGGCAGACAGGACAATAGGAATAGTATGTACTTCATCCTCTTTCCATATGATTTGATCTCTTCAGCTGGATCTCTATATTTTGAAGATTTTTTGTCCCATGTAGCTTGGAGATTAAATATTTGTTTTGGTGACATTATTAAAATAAATATTTAAGTTTTTGTAGATCAATGTTACCCATGGGCAGCTGTGGGCAGTTTGATCTTGATAATGGTCTGGTTCCCAGTCACTTTAGGGATTGAATCTCCAGGATATTCATAGTACAGGAATTTGTCAGTCTCTAAAAGTTAGTGAGCTTCTGATGTATAATTCTAGCTACTGGGTTATGTGATGCTAGTTCCTAAATTTTCATGGTTCATATTAATATGGTTATACAGTTTTATTAGTTTCCTTGCGTGATCTACATTGATCACTGTGTTCTAGCCCCCAAAGGACAAACCTTGCATAATTTTGGGTGACAATGATATGGTCCTGGTTTGCCATCACAAACTCTCTTCTTTCCCTCCTTCCTCCCTCCCTTCCTTCCTCCCTCCCTCCCTTCCTTCCTTCCTTCCTTCCTTTCTTCCTTCCTTCCTTCCTTCCTTTCTCCCTCTCTCCCTTCCTCCCTCCCTCTCTTCCTTTCTCCCTCTCTCCCTTCCTCCCTCCCTCTCTTCCTTCCTCCCTC
>NW_025342476.1:0-16521 GCF_016433145.1 Gracilinanus agilis | reverse complement strand
CACTGCTCTTTCTACACTTTGCTTCCAGGAAGGAATTTGAAGTTCTGACAAATCCTACCCAGTACACAGGTCAGTCCAAATGTGCAGAACAGTAAACAGTCACCAACCAACTATAATAACAGCTCCTATTTACAGAGAGCTTTAAGGTTTATAAAGTGCTTCCCTTACAAGAACAGTATAAAGTAGTCCATACCAGGATTATTCTTTGCTTTTGTTGTTCAGTCATTTCAGTCATGTCTGATTGTTTATAACCGCATTTGGGGTTTTCTTGGCAAAAATACTAGAGTGGTTTGTCATTTCCTTCTCTACATAATTTTACAGATTAGGAAACTGAGGGCGGGAGGGCTAAATAACTCACCATATGCCACAGAGTTAATAAAGGTCTAAGGTCACATTGGTACTCAGTTCTTTCTGACTCCAGGTCTGGTGTGCTATCCACTGTACCACCTACGTGCCCATAGTTTTATTATACCGGTTATCAAGTGATAATATATGTATAACCCAGTGGAATTGTTTGTCAGCTCTGGGAAGGGGGAGTGAAGAGGAGAGGGAGACAAGAAGAATCATGTAACCATGGAAAAATATTTAAAAACAAATAATAACTTTTTAAAATATTATTTTACAATTATTTAATATTTATATTTAATTTTACCATTATTTAATATAGCACTATGGTGATATAGTTTTATATATAGTAATATAGTATTGTATTAACCCATTAAATTGTTTTAAAATATTTTTCCATATTTCCATATTTCATTTTCTTTCCTTTTCCTCTTTCCTCCCCTCTCCTGGATCCAATAAGCACATCCACTGATTAACCCATTATTTGCCATTTAACAAAAAGAGGAAACTGAGGATGACAGAATTGGCATAATTTGCCCAAGGTCACAGAGCTCACAGATGTCTGAAGCAGGACGGGAGCCCGGATTTCTCCTAACAGAACTCTGTACTCTTTCCATTACACTACACTCAATAACGCTAATACACAGAAATAAGTGACTTAAAGAAGAGAAGTGATTCTTAAGCCTTTCCAGGCTCCAAACTGAATGGGCCAGCCAAAGCAGTCCACCAAGGTCGAAATTATTCTCTCAGCTAATAGCAGCGGTTACCAGAGCAACCACAGCCCAGAGAGGGGAGAGGAGAAATGAAAAGACAAGGTTTCTGGCCTCCACCCTAGTAAACAGACTTCAGGCACTTCAACTTGGTTTGCCTTATCAACATGGAAGCCAAGGGGAGGGGATTCTGCTGGATAGAGTCACAGAACTCATGTCACAAAGGATGTCTCACTGAGGCTTGGAGGTGACCTTGAGTTCTCAAGTGCTGTGCCAGCAAAGCACAAATCCCAGCAGGTTCCACAGAGCTGGAAAGGTTTCAGCTTTGGTCCTAGGAAGAAACTGCCCATGCCCTCCAAGATCCAACCTAGCTAAGAATTGACAGACGCAGCACTAACCAGCAGGCCATAGGTAAAGCATCCTCTAAAGTTGGAAAAAGGCGGCACAACATTTAGAGCTAAAAGGAACATTAAACATCTTCCGGTTCAACCCCTTCATTTTACAGATGAGGAAACTGAGGTCTAGAGACATGAAATGACCACACAGATACTAAATTATGACAGAGCAAGGATGGAAATCCAAAATCTCTCATTCCCAATCCATTACTGTTTCTGATGTACAGTAGGAACTCATTTTGCTCCACCAGTATGCTTCAAGAGCTTTCACATAAATTGAAAGTTGCATATAATAGCAATTCTCCATTATTTAACAAGTATTTCTTATACAAAAGTAACTAGGCACTTATGACTTAGAGTCACCTGTGTCACTACTCTTTAGAGCCATTTTTAATAACTAAATAGCATTCATGAAACAGAGAAGTACTGCTCCGACATGGACATGACTAGTTATAAAACTAATATGGGTGCTAATGTTTGGCAAAAAACAATGTAATGACTCACAGATTTCTGAGAGTAAAAATGAGTGTGATTGGGTAAACTATTGTGAGAGTTTACACCTCCTGGGAAAATAGTAGTGAATTTACTCTATAATTAAATTTTTAAATTTTACATATTTTTCTGCCTTCTTTCTTTCAATCACCAGTTCTGATACCTGGCATGTGTTGAGTTTGAGTAAAATGAAGTCCTACTTTATCTCCTTCACTCCAGAGACTGTGCTGAGTGAAAATGAGTCCAACTCCCTAGTGCAGCAGTTCTTGGTAGGAATTCACAAATCTCCACCAAGATAGATTTCAGGGGACGAGGGGTCTTTGATCATAGAAGGGAAAAAAAATATGCTTATTTTCATAAACTTCTAACTGAAATTTAGCATTGACTTCAATTATTTAAAAACATTATTCTGAAAAAGGAGAAAGGACCCGTTTTTACAAAAAATATTTATAGCTATGCTTTTTGTGGTGTCAAAGAATTGGAAACTAAAAGGATGCGCCTCAATTGGAGAATGGCTGAAGAAATTGTGGTATACGATGGTGATGGAATATTATTATGCTATAAGGAATGAAGAATGGATGGATTTCTTTAGAACTGGAAAGACCTTCATGAACTGATGCACATTAAAAGAAATATTGTAGAACAATCAAATATGGGTATACTAACAGTAAAACAATGATCCAGAAAAAAATTCTGAGGGACTTAGGACAAAAACTGTTATCCACCTCCAGAGAAAGAACTTTTGGAGTTGAAATACACATCAAGTCATGTGATTTTTCACTTAAATTTATTTGGGTATATGTTTTAGGGTTTTGGTTTTATAAGATTATTCACTTAAAAAATTAATAATATGGAAGCATATTTTGTGTGATAATACATGTACAACCTAGTCTGAATTGCTTGCCAGCTCCAGGAGGGGGAAGGGAAGAAGGGGAGGAGACAATTTGGATTATATAATTTTAGAAAACTCATGTGGAAATTTGTTATTAAATTTTTAAAAAATCAATGAACTCTAATTAAGGACACTGAAAAAAAATAATAAAAATAAAAAGATTAATGGGGGAAGTGGAGGCAGCTAAGTGGCTGGGTTGATTGAAAGCCAGGCTTAGATATAGGAGGTCCTGGGTCCAAATTGGCCTCAAGCATTTTTTTAAACCCTTACCTTCCATCTTAGAATCAATACTATATATTAGTTCCAAGGCAGAAGAGCAATAAGGGCCAATGGGTGTCAGTGACTTGCCCAGAGCTAGGAAGTGTCTGAGGCCAAATTTGAATCCAGGATCTTCTGTCTCTGGGTATGACTCTCAATTCACTGAGCCACCCAGTGGTCCATCTCCAACCTCAAACATTTCTTAGCAATGTGCCTCTAGACAAGTCACTTAACCCCCATTGCCTAGCCCTTACCACTCTTCTGCCTTTTAAGATGTATGAATAAATGAGGGTTTTTTTAAAAAAATTAAACATTTTTAAATCCCATTATTCTGAGAAAAGGGTTGATAGGCCTCATCAAATTACCAAAGAAGTCCATGACCTCAAAAAGATTAATAATCCTTGCCCTAGGGGCCCTGGCCAATAGAGTTTGTGCCCTTGATCCCATTCCTCTCCTTCCTCCACCCCTAGAAATTCCTCATTTGTTTATCTATTCATTCAATTATATATGTGAGTATGTGGGTGTATGCGTGTGTATTGAATAGCTACTTGTCTGCTGAACTCTCAGAGTATATATTCTCTAATTCATTTTATTCATTCACTCTTTTAGTTATTCATTCATTTATCTACTTATTTAGGCATTTTCTCCCCATTTATTTGTTTATTTAGACATTTTTCTCTGGAATGCATCATTTCAAATGTTAATATTATTTTTGTTAATACATTTTCATTTTATATCGCCTTCATTCCAACATATCTCTCCTTCTTCCTTTTCCCAGTGAGGTATCTCTTAGAATAAAGAATTTTTAAAAAAAATAGGGGGAATAGCACAGATGCATTTCAACTGTGTCTGAGAATGTGTATGTATATATATATATATATACACACATATGAGCATGGAATGTGGAATATATATATATATATATATATATATATATATATATATATATATAAAATTCTGTATCTTTGCAAAGAAGTAAGATAGGCAAAATTTTTCAATTCTCTGGAGCCAAGGTTGGTTATCATAATTATGCCATAAATAACTATTTTTCAGTATTCGCATTTTCACTTTTTTGCTTCACTTTTTCACTTTTCTTCACTGTCACTTTTTCTGCTTTTTTCCTTTCCTCAAAAAGAAGCAGTCATGGTCACATCTGAGCTCCCCTGCAGTGAGACAATGGAAGGTTTCTAATGTCAGAGAAAACCAAAATGGTAACATTTGCTTGGGATGTTACCCTATTGGACAAATATAGTTGTGGCCCCTTTTTGGTCTAGGGTGTGGCTATATCTTCATTTTGTATCTGTTGTCATCCAGAAAAAGCACATACCTACCAAAGTAGTTATAATAGAATAGGTCTTTAATCAGAACAAGGGAGAAGATGAACACTGTCTTCAGAAAGACCCCAATTAAGGGAATTTCCACTAAACTGTAGAACTCAGGATCTTATATATACTTTAGGGAATATATGAAAGGAAGGACAACTGATTGGTTACGTAGAGGCTAGGGAAAGAGGATGTAGCCCGAGGTTAAAATACGTGGGAGCAACCTAGATACGATAAGAGAAACTAAGACAGAAAGTGCTCTTAAGGTTATATTTGGAGGCAGGCAAGATGGCGGAAGGGGAGGATGGAGGTTGGTGGAGAAGCTGGCTGCAACAGAGCTACCAGATTGTCAAAGAGAAGTCCACAGAAGCCCTGGAATTCATGAAACGGGACCTAACAGAATTTAGCCAGGTGGTACATCATGACACAGCATGTACCATTGCAGCCACTGCCAGTGTGGTCAAAGAAAAGCTGACTACTGAAGGCTCATCAGGAGCAACAGAGAAGATGAAGAAGGGACTCTCTGACTTCCTTGGGCTGATCTCAGATACATTTGCTCCTTCCCCTGACAAAACCATTGATTGTGATGTCATCACCTTGATGGGCACACCATCAGGAACAACTGAACTTTATGATAGTGCCAAGGCTCGCCTGTACAGCCTACAGTCAGACCCTGCAACATACTGCAATGAGCCCGATGGGTCTCCAGAGCTGTTTGATGCTTGGCTAGCCCAGTTCCACTTGGAGGAAAAGAAAGAAGAGATCTCCAGTCTGCTCATCAGCAGCCCCTCCATCAGGGCCCTCTACACCAAGATGGTCCCAGCAGCTGTTTCCCACTCAGAATTCTGGCACTGCTACTTCTACAGGCTCCACCACTTAGAGCAAGAAGAGGCCCGGAGAGATGCTCTGAAACAGAGGGCAGAACAGAGTGTCTCAGAGGAACCAGGCTGGGAGGAAGATGAAGAGGGACCCTTGGTAACATCTCAGCTGAATATGCAGTCCCAAGAAGAGGAAAAAGATGCTGCTATCTTGGGCCCTGCCCCAAGTGCTAAGGGTTGGGCCAACAGTCCTCAGAGTCCTTCTGAAGAGAGTTTGGGAGTTATGGCTACACACTCCTCCAAGGTCACCCCTTCAGAAAGCAGTGAGAGTGTCTCACTTGTGACCCAGGTCGTCAATCCTGCTTTTACTGAAGTCACAGCACTAATGCAGCCAGCCCCTACTAAGGACCTCTCCCAAAAGCTTTTGAAAGTGACTTTGGAAGACCCTGTTCCCACAGCTGATACAGGAGAGACGGGCCCACCACCTGTGGAACGGCCCAAGCCTTCAACCCCCACTGGTCATCCAAGCAGCTCTGAACCCAAACCAGTGATCAGAGTAGAGACTGTGAGAGAGGAGGGACCAACAGACTTACTGGTGTTTGGATTGAACTCAGACAGTGGGAAGTCTACACCTTCCAACAATGGGAAGAAAGGTGGGTCTTAGAAGCCAGAGCCTAGGAGGGAGTTGGAGGGGAAGAGGAAGTGGAGGTGTCCCTGAACCCTACTGACCCTATCCTCCTTTACTCTGGTCAGTTCTTAGGGACAGATCCCAGGTGCTTCCTTTACTGACTTTGAGCCACTTCTCACTGAGCTGGGAGCACTGATTTGGGAGCACTATGATGGTGGAGTGATTAAGTGAGGTGACACCATTGTGGTGCTGTCATTAAAGGACAAGGTAAATAAAGAAAAGGACTTAGCCAGGAAAAAAAAATTATATTTGCTTTCTATCAGCTAAGTGATCAATGGGTGTTTGAGGGCTTCATAAAACAAGGTTGTTCACTATGATATTAAATGTGACCAGAAATTGTACTGGATGAATAATGTATCATGTGCTCAATAAAAGCAATCAATAAACATGTATTAAGCACCTACTGTGCACCAGGCACTCTGCTAAATCCTGTGTAATTAGAATCTGTTACCCTAAAAACTATGATCCCCAACAAAACTACGCTTCCCAGCACCCTACTCACTTCCTGTCGTTATGTGCTGACTTAGAATATAGATTCCATCTCTCTTTTTTTCCTTCCTGTTGAGGCTTCGATGGAGTGGGGATTTTTTATCAGGTAGAAAAACTTAGTCACATGATTCTGTTTTGTCAGATAATAAACTTTATAAAAATAATACTTGAAGTATTACACATTCATTTTAAATCTTACTGCCTAAGTATACAAAAGGCAGTCCCTTCATGCAAGAAGCTTACGGTCCAGAGGGGATGACAATATGCAAATAAATATATACAATCCAAATTGTATATAGGACAAATAGGAAATAATTAAAGGATAGAAGGCACTAGAATTTTTTTCTATTAAATTTTTTTTCAATTTTTCCCCTGATTATGTGATTTCTGTAGACTCCTTCCCCTCATCCCTCCCTCCTCCCAGGGTTGACAAGCAATTCCACTGGGCTATACATACATACATACATACATACATACATACAATCACTCAAACCCATTTCCATATTATTCATTTTGGTAAAAGAGTATTCCTTTAAAACCAAAACCCCAAATCACATACCCATAACAACAAGTGATAAATCACATGGTTTTTTTCTGGATTTCTACTCCCACAGTTTTTTCTAGATGTGAATAGCATTCTTTCTCATAAGTCCCTCAGAATTGTCCTGGATCATTACATAGGCACTAGAATTAAGAAGGGCTGGAAAGGGAATAGCTGAATAGCTTAATGGATTGAGAGCCAGGGCCAGAGATGGGAGATTTTGGATTCAAATCTGGTTTTAGATACTTCCTAGCTATGTGACCCTGAGCAAGTCACTTAACTCCCATTGCCTTAACCTTACTTGCTACTCCTCTCCCTTGGAACCAATACATGGTATTGATTCTAAGATGGAAAGGAAGGATTTTTGTTTGTTTGTTTGTTTGTTTGTTTGTTTTTTAAAGAGGGGTTGGAGGGTTCCCAGTAGAAGGTAGAAATTTGGTTGGGTTTTAAAAGAAGCCAAGGAGATTAATATAGAATTACTTCTACATATCAGAAACCACTCATACCTTTCTGACATGCACCAATCAAAAATCATTTTATGTTTTTATTTTATTTTTTTACATTTATTATTTTTTACTTTTTATTTTATTACATTGGAGGGTTTGACTTTGTTGCTGTTGTCGTTCAGTCATATATCCAACTCTTTGTGACCCCATTTGGCATTTTCTTAGTAGAGAGATTGGAGTAGTTAAATTTAAATTTTTTAAAAAAAGCATCTCTTCTGTTCCTTGATTCTCTGAGGGTAGGTATTCCAGGTATCCCCATTTTAAAGGAGAGAAAACTTGGAGGAGAAGTGGGGTTATATGACTTGCCTAAGGTTATATAACTAGCAATTGTCAGAAGTGGGTTAACCTGGATTACCAGGATTTCCCAGAATTTAATCTCCCCTACAAACTTCTACTCTATTTGCTGACTCTACCATCTGTCTTTGTTGGAGACCTTATTAAAGGCATAGTTTGTCCTGAAGCAGTTACAGGATTAGTTGCATTTGGGTCTTCATGTGCCGGTTAACACATATTCTCCCAGCAAGTTCATCTCTGACCTTTTACCTGTGGGCACTATTCTGGGAACCAACTGAAAAAAAAATTGAATTCAGAAGTCCTAAGATTTTAAAGGCAGAAGGGAGATTAGAGAACTTCTTTTTTGTCTGAGGAACCTGAGTTTCAGAAAAGTTAGGTGATTTCACCATCACACTCATAGTTAATAACTTAGCTGATACTAGAACCCAGATCTCTTGATTCTTTTGTCTTGGATCTCTCCACAATGCTAGGATATCCCTCGACAACCACAGAAGCATTCCTAGAATGAGAAATGAGCAGTGTTGGAAATCTTCCTTCCCCAAAACATGACTTAAAGACTTATGACTACTCCATGGTACTTAACATCTTTCTCAGTGTTTTGGATAGAGCAGAGATAGCACATTTACCCAATTTACTGATGATGTAAACCTGGGAGAGAGAGATTACACACTGTCGGAAAGTCTGGGTCCAAAAAGATCTTAATAGCTATAAAGTATTGGGCCAAATTTAATAAGATAAAATCAATAGGGATCAATGTAGAATCTTACAATTTGAGATTTTTTTTTTAAATCAGCTTAACAAATAGATGATGGGGGAGGCATGTTTAGATAGCAGTTTTCCTGGAAAATATCTGGGAGTTTTAGTGGACAGCAAGCTCAGTATGAATCATCTGTATGAGAAAATTTAAAAAAAAATGTGATCTTGAGCTGAATCAAGAAAGATATAGCTTAAGAGGTAGTTCAGTGGATTGAGAGTCAGGTCTAGAAACAGAAGGTCCTGGATTCAAATCTGGCCTCAGGCACTTCCTAGCTATATGACCCTGGACAAGTCACTTAACCCCCATTGCCTAACCCTTACCACTCTTCTGCCTTAGAACCAATACATAGTATTGATTCTAAGATGGAAGGTAAGGGTTTAAAAAAAAAAAGAGTATAGTTTCCAAAGTCCCTTATAATTTGCCCTGATTAGATGACATCTGGAATATTGTGTTAAATTCTAAGCACCACAGTTCCTAGAGGGAGCTGGAGAGCATTCGAAGGAGAGCACTGCCTGGAGCCCATGTCATTTTATTTTATTTTATTTTTTACATTTTCTTAAATTTTTATTTTAAAATATTTTACCATGTTTACATGATTCATTTTCTTTCCCTTCCCTCTTCCTTCCCCACTCCCGGAGCCAACAAGCAATTCCACTGGGTTGTACAAATGTTATCACTTCACATCTATTTCCATATAATTCATTTTTGCTATAGAGCAATTTTTTTAAGCCTAAACTCCAAATCACATTCCCACATATACATATGATAAGTGATGTCATATGCTCTTCTTTTGTATTTCTACTCCCATAGTTCTTTCTCTCCATGTGGAAAGTGTTCTTTCTCATAAGTCCTTCAGAAGTGTCCTGGATTGCTGCATTGCTACTAGTAGCAAAATCATTACATTGGATTGTTCCACAATGTTTCACTTTCTGTGTACAATGTTCTTCTGGTTCTGCTCATTTCACTCTGCATCAGTTCATTGAGGTTCTCCCAGTTCATATAGAAAGCCTCCAGATTGTCATTCCTTACAACACAACAATATTCCATCACCACCATATCCCATGTCATTTTAGTATAGGCTGAAAGAACCAGGAATGTTTATCCTGAAGAAGAGAAGATTCTGGAACAGCAAAATAAGATCTCAAGTATGTGAAGGGCTTTCAAGTCGAAGAGGGATTTGATTTGTACTGTTTGGCCTCAGGAAACAAAACTAGAAGCAATTGGTAGAATTTTCAAAGAGGCAGATTTAGACTTGAAGTCAAGGAAAACTTCTTAACAATTAGTTATCCAAAAAGTAGAATAGGCTTCCTTGGGAGATACCCTTCCTTTGAGGTCCCTAACCACTTGTTTTCTATATCGTAGAAGAGATTGCTTTTCCAGGATGAGTAGCACTACTAAAGTGCTTTCCTGCTTTAAAATTCTGTGATTCTGGGGTTGCTGGGTGGCTCAGTGAATTGAAAGCCAGGTCTAGAGACAGGAGGTCCTGGGTTCAAATATGGTCTTAGAAGCCTCCTAGCTGTGTGGCCTTGGGCAAGTCACTTTACCCCGATTGCCTAGCCCTTACCACTCTTCTGCACTGGAACCAATACATAGTATTGATTCTAAGACAGAGGTCAAGGTTTAAAAGAAAATTGCATGATTCTGAATGGTGTGCTCCCCATCATTGAAAGGGTTTAAGCAAAGAGTAAAGGATCATTCAATACAGATATTGTACAGGGAATTCCCATGCAGGTACTATTTGGAATTTGCCCATAGTAGTCTCCTCCAACTCTGAATGTATACCATCTTCCAATAAATTATAAATGGATAGAGTTGAAGACTTTGGGCAGGTACTGTGTTGTTTTTTTTTAAGTATTTTTCCATGGTTACATGATTCGTGTTTTTTCCCTCCCTACCTCCCAGAAGTGACAAGCAATTCCATTATATTATACATATATTATCACTCAATATCGATTTCCATATTATTCGTTTTTGTAATAATCTTTTAAAAATCAAAACCCCACATCCTATACCCATATAAATGAGAAAACTAAGTATTTTCTTTCTGCATTTCTACTCCTACAGTTCTTTCTCTCAATGTGGAGGGCATTCTTTCAGGTACTGTTTTTGTATAACTTCTGTCTTAGTATCAATTGGGGTTAAATGACTTTCCCAAGGTTCCACAGCTAGGAAGGGTCTGAAGTCAGATTCGAACCCAGGACTTCCCATCTCTAGGTCTGGCTCTCTATCTTCTGTGCCATCTCACTGCCCCTAAGTAAGTATTTTCTGAGCAAATTCTGTGACCAACTAGTAATAAATCCGGGCAGTGGGATTATGGTGATCTCATAATAATGATGATAGCCAACATTTATATTGCACTTTTAGGATCACAAAGCACTTTCTTTTTAATGACCTTGTGATATAGGTGTTATTAGGTCTATTTGACACTTCAGGAAGTGAAGCTGGGAAAGTGACTTGCTGATGGCCACACAGCTGGTGTTTCAGGCAGGATCTGAACTCAGTTCTTCCTGAGTCTAAGATCTAGCACTTTATATACTATGCCACATACATGTTCATTCCATCATGAAACTGAAATGGTTACTGGCTAAAGCAGGAGTACCTTCTTTTTTTTTTAAACCCTTAACTTCTGTGTATTGGCTCCTAGGTGGAAGAGTGGTAAGGGTGGGCAATGGGGGTCAAGTGACTTGCCCAGGGTCACACAGCTGGGAAGTGTCTGAGGCTTGATTTGAACCTAGGACCTCCTGTCTCGAGGCTTGACTTTCAATCCACTGAGCTACCCAGTTGTCCCCAAGGAGTACCTTCTTGATGGCAAGCTCCATCTCAGAACTGTCTGTCAAAGCCCCATCCATGAAAAGTGTATGCATCCTGAACAAAATCACTGTAGTTCTTTAGAGATGTAAGCTGAAAGCTTGGCAGCATTGTTTGGGCTATCCTGGTATTATAAAAGTTTTTTGAGTGTGAGGACATGGATTCAAGTCCCTGGTCTGTCACTTACCAATTGGAGGAGTGGAGTCACAGAGTGGCTAGGGGGAGAGACTGAATCAAAAGATCTGGGATAGAAGTCTGCCTTAAACACTTAGAAGTTGTGTGACCATAGGTCAGAAATGGTGAATATTTTAGAGAAGGAGTGCTGGACCCCACCCCCCATCCCACCCCCATCCCACCCCAGACTGAATGCCATGTCCCTCCCCCCACTGAGTGCCAGGTACACCTTACCCCACACCCTTACCCCACATAGGAGAGAGAGGAAGTGCTCCCATTGGGCTGCTGGGTAAAGGGGCAGGAGAAGTGAGGAAAGTCTTCAGCCAGTGTAGAGAGGGGGAGGGGAGTAGCCCAAGCACTCTGCTCCCCTCCAGCTCTGCCCCCTGTGACCCACCGACCTTATCTGCTGGGTGGGGGGAGCAGGGGATGTGAAAAAAACGTCATCAGGCATGGTGAAGAGGGGGAGGGGAGCAGTTTCCTCTCCCTTTCTAGTAATGAACTCTGGGTGGTAGGGAAGGGCAGCTGTGTGCCCACAGAAAGTGCTCTGCATGCCATCTTTGGCACCCATGCCATAGGTTGGCCATCACTGCCATAGATGAACACTTCAAGTCTCTTACCCTCTTTCTTCATGTGTAAACTGAGGATCAAAATTCCTAGAGGAGCTGCCTCACAATGCTATTGTGAAGATTAAAGAAGATAATTGTATATGAAATTTTGAAAAATATAAAGCTCTACAGAAAGCCTCTGTTATTGCAGGGGCACCCTAAAAGTCTTAGAGTAGTTTTAAGTTATTAAAGCATGAGACTTTGGGGTTACTCCCATATTATTTTCAATATTAATTAAATATTAATGGTAAATAATTAGCTTTGGGTCAATTTATATTACACTTAATTTATTTTAAATATTTAATTATGTAACTAATTGACCATGACATTGATGATTAAAAATTAATTTTTTCTTAATAATTAACATTCATGAAAATGTTGTGATCTCAGGATCTCAGACTCAGTTTCCTTATCTATAAAATGAGGGGACTGATACTTGTACCAGGAAGCTAGGTAGTTCAGTGGTGAGTTCCAATCTGGCCTCAGACACTTACTAACTGTATAACCCTGGGCAAGTCACCTAACCCTCTTTACCTCAGTTTCTTCAATTGTAAAATAAGCTAGAGAAGGAAATGGCAAACCACTCCAATATCTTTTCCAAGAAAACCCTAAAATGGGGTTACAAAGAGTTGAACACAACTGAAAATGGCTAAACAACAACAAATATATGTACTATCTACTTCATAGAGTCATAAATTATTATGACATAATATTGTGAATGCACTTTGCAAAGTGATATATAAATATAGAGGTACCTAAACCACTCCCCCCAACTACCACGTGGTGCCCTAGGTGAGGTTATTCCAGGTTAAAGTTCTCTGTGAGACCATATCCCCTCCAGACCAGTTTATATACCCCTATCAAATGTAGCCGTCTTTTCTAGTCAGTCAAAGGACACAATTAGTTCAAAGGAAAGCATTTAATAAAATAGCATAGTAAAAGAAAAAAGTAGCAATAAAACATCCCCCCCTCCATAAACCTGAAACATATTCTCCCATAAATAGCCACACCATCAGTGGGAGGAGCAGACATGCAAAGGAAACATGTGGGGGAACACAATTTGGAACAAGTGTCCAGACACTCATGCAGAGGGGCACAGCCAGAGGGAACACAGAGCCAGAGTCCAGACATGTGAAAGAAGCTCAGATCACTTCCCATCCAGCTCCCACTGTGGTCTACTCGACTTCCCACCAGCTGCCCTGTCTACTTAAACTCATCCTGAGTTCTGCTTAAGATTTCCTCCTCCTGGAGATAGCCTTATTTTGAAGAGTTTTAGACTCTACTTCCAGGCAATGAGGAAGACCTGAGTTCAAAACTGGCCTCAAACCCTATAAGAATTTAAATTTAGGTTTTATGCTAAATATGAGAATTCTACTGTAATATTGTGGTTGCCGATTTAAAAATATTACAGCTTAAGTCAAAGTTATTTTTAGCAGCTTTATTTAGAAAGAGGTGGAAAGAGTGAAAGTGGAAAAATGTAAAGAGACAGAAAGCCTAGCTACAAAATATCCTGGGTTTAATCCTAATGTCTCCAGACAGCAAGAAGAGCCAAGAGACACCAAGATTCTTCAGTGCACATGAGGCTAAGACTGCCAAGAATGTCACCAGAACTCATGCTGAAGGGAGTGTTCCACCGAAGCACCAACAAGCAGAGAAGGTTTCCTCACAGAAGAACCAAAGAAGGCATTACTCCATTCACAACCCCAAGCTGCCTCAGGATCCAGGGAGTCTCCTCCTCCAGGCCTCCAGTCACTGATGAAGAGTCCATGACTGAATCCTCAAGCTGGCCTTTTCATAGCCATTTTCTCAAGGTCACTTCCTGTTGCTCCCCGACTTTACAGGAACCAAAATCACAGTCTTTCAATTTGCGTAGCACTGCCGGGGGTGGGGGTGGGGGGTGGTAGCTTTTGGAGTTGTCACCCACTCTAGCAAGCGACTTGTGAACTTTCATACTTTGTGACTGGTAAGGTACTAAGTAGGGATACTTAAGTTTTTGATGGATAACTTAAAAGTTGCTGACTGATAGACAAAGAGAATTTGAGTCACTCTTCACAATCCTTCCTAGCTATGTGACCCTGGGCAAATTTTTTAACCCTGTTTGCCTCAGTTTCTTCATCTGCAAAATGGGGAGACTAATATTTATTTATATATTTATGCATATACATAGATATACATATATATATATTTTTTTAACTTATACTTCTTATACTGGGCTAGTAGGTGGCTCAGTAGATAGAGTATTAGGCCTGGAGATAAGACTCATCTTCCTGAGTTCAAATCTGGCCTCAGACACTTACTAGCTATGTGATCCTGGACAAGTCACTTAACCTTGTTGGCCTCAGTTTCCTCATCCGTAAAATGACCAGGAGAAGGAAATATCAAACCTCTCCAGTATCTTTGCCAAGAAAATCTCAGATGGGGTCATGAAGAGTTGGATATGACTGAAATGACTCAATAAAGCCTCACTTTACCTATTACCAGCTACCTTACCCCAGCCACAGTACTCCACCTCTCACTTAAGGACATTTCCCCAACTTACCTTTGTGTCTTGTCTTCCCCTATTAGAATGTAAGATTCTTGAAAGCATGGACTGTCTTGTTTTATTTCTTTCTTTTTTTTTTTTTTTTTTGTATTCTCAGCACTTGACACAGTGGTTGGCACAGAGTAAGCGTTTAGTAAATGCTCTGTCTATTTCCTAATGACGATACCACATTTTTCCTCTGTTAACATCTGATATATAGTTTTTCCTAGATAGTCAGTCCCCACTTGAGATCTGGTCTCTTCCATGTTTGTAAGTGGAGTAATAATATTATTAATTAAACACTAATGATTAGCTGGGGGTCAATTTATATTATTAGTGAAATCATTATTTAGATATTCAAATTGTCTTAATAATTAGTATTAATAATAATATGTGATCTGGGGAAAGACACTACCATTCTCAGCCTCAGTTTCCTCACATCTAAGTGACTTAGTGGATTGAGAGCCAGGTCTCTATATATCATATATCAATATATCAATACACAGTATTAGTTCTAAGATGGAAGGTAAGGGTTTAAAAAGAAAAAAGGAAGAAGCCTGACCTACCTGTTCTCAGCTGGTTCACACCCCACCCCCAAGTACCTCATATGGCCAGTGCTTAGTGTGGCTGCATCAGTCTCAAGGTATTATCCAGAAATGACACCACTAGGCATGAGGTGATAGAACTTCTCTCTGCTTCTAGGTTCTAAGTAAGTTTAGAAGCAGTATTTGGCTGACGATCAGATTCTACCATTGCTATTTTAGCTTATAGCATTTTCCATTGGAGTTCTGCTGATTTTTTTTTAAACCCTTACCTTTCATCTTAGAATCAATACTGTGTATTGGTTTCAAGACAGAAAAGGAGTAAAGGATGGTCAGGAGAGTGAAGTGACTTGCCCAGAGTGACACAGCTAGGAAGTTTCTGAGACTACATTTGAACCAGGACCTCCTGTCTCTAGGCCTGATTCTTGATCCATTGAGCCACCTAGGTACCCCATGCTGATCTTTTTAAAGCCATCTCTGACCATGTCATACTCCCTCCACTATCCAATCAACTCCAGAGAGTGACTTTTAGAGTCCTTAACCACACGGTCCCTTAACTCCCTTTTCAATTCACTTCTACCAAACTCCCCATCATAAACTCTTATAGTTCAATGGCATTGACCTCTTGGATGTCCCTCCAACAAAGTATTCCATCTCTTGTCGGAGTATTTTCACCAGCTGTCCCCATGTTTAGAACTCCCTCCCTTCTCATCCTCCATCTCTTGTTTTTCCTGACTTCCTTCACATCTCAGCTAAAGTCCCACCTGCTACGGGAAGTCATTTCCATTCCTCCTTAATCTTAGTGCCTTTTCTCTCAGATCCTCTATAGTTTATATCTTCTTTGTGTATAGTTTCTTACATTTTGTCTCCTTTATTAGGATATGAAATCCTTGGGAACAGGGACTGGTTTTGGGGATCTGAGGTTGACTTTTCCTTGTATCCCTATTGCTTTAAGCACAATGTCTGGAACATGGAGCTGTTGTTCAGACTTTGTTTTTGAAGAGGACAAACGACAAAAGATGATGTCTTGACTTTTGAGAGAATTGGATTTAAGTGAGACAGAATTGCACAAGTCTTTAGCCTCACAATCTCTTCCAGAGTCATCTAAGTCCAATGGCAAGACAAAAGTCAGAATTACTGACTATAGCCCAAAATGCAGTGGATAACCTTGTCTGACTAAGCTCTAGACTTGTGACCATAGTTCCTGCTTCTGCCACTTTCATGATCTTTGAAACAAATTGTTCTCATTCATCTATTCTACTAGGGGGAAGTCTTCACACACTTTGGGTTGTCAACCTTGGAAAATAGAGAACCATGGTGGGTTTGAAGCTGGCCAGTTACTCTTAACCTGAGTTAGTCCATCT
>NW_025342475.1:0-16922 GCF_016433145.1 Gracilinanus agilis | reverse complement strand
TGCATATATATATAAAAGATATGCATATATATATAAAAGAAAGAGGCCTAGTCATACTAGTTTTCAAACTATAATATAAAATACTAATCATCAAACCATTATGTACTGGCTAAGAAACAGAGATGTGGATCACTGGAATAGTTTAGGAAAGGTAATCAACAACGATTATCATTACCTACTGTTTGATAAACCCAAAGATCCAAACTTTTAGGGGAAAAACTCATTATTTCACTAAAACTGCTGGGAAAACTAGAAAACAATATGGCAGAAAGTAAGTATAGACTAACATGTACATCATACAAAAAGATAAATCAAAATGGATATTAGTCTAGAAATAAAAGGTGGCCCCATAGACAAATTAGGGAACATGGAAAATTTTACCAGTCAGTCTTAGATAAGGTAAGGTAAGGTTAGATATATGCAGTTAGATAAGGTAAGATATAAAGAACATTATGAAATATAAAACGAATAATTTGTTAAAGCTTATTTATATTAATTAATTAATTTTGAATATTTTTCCATGGTTACATGAATTATGTTCTTTCTCTCTCCTCCTCCCACCTCCCTCCTATAGCCAATAAGCAGTTCCACTGAGTTGAAATGAATCATTTGGATTATATTAAATTAAAACATTTTTGTACAAACAAAATCAATACAATCAAGATTGAAAAGGAAACAAAAATTTGGGGGAAAATTATAGCACGTGTCTCCAACAAAGGTTTCATTTCTCAAATATACAGAGAACTGAGTCATATTTATAAAAATAGAAAGCATTCCCCAATTCATAAATAGTCAAAAGATATGAATAGGCAGTTGTCAGAGAAGAAATGAAAACTATCTTTAGTCATATGAAAAGAATCTCCAAATTACTATTGATTAGAAAAATCAAATTAAATTAAAATACCTCACTTGAGATACCACTGCACACCTATCAGATTGGCTGATAAGACCAAAGAGGAAAATTATAAATATTGGAGGGAATTAGGGAAAAAAATCAGGGCATTAATATGCTATTAGTGGACTGTGAACTGATACAAATATTCTGGAGAAGCACAGCTAAAAGATTGTAATATTGACATACCTTCTGACACAGCGATACCAGTGTTGGGTCTGTATCCCAAGGAGACAGAAGAGAGTTAAGGGAAAAGTACCTACATATACCAAAGTATTCTTAGCAGTATAGAGAGGGGAAAGAGAGGGGAAAGGAGGGAAAGAATCTGAATTGTAAAATGTCAGAAAAAAATTGCCAAAAATTGTTCCTCTGTGTAATAGAAAAAAAGTTTAAAAGTCTTTATCAACTAACTGATCAATTTTTCATAAAGCCCATGCTTCATTACATCCAAAAAAGTCTATGATTCCATAAATCATCTTAAACATATAATTATCCTAATATAGTGTTTATAATAAATTCTTAGATATGATCAACTTCTTTTTGAAAGCAGAAATTTCGGGAAATGGGAGTAAATGAGTAAAAGGATAATGCTTCCTTAAAAGTCTTTCCCCCCCTATTTCTTTATAACCCATACTGCCACATCAGGAGACATCATCCAGATAAAATACATGGTCTCTAAAAAGTTTGGGTTTTTTTTGTTATTTTTGTTCTGTTTTTTTTTTTACATATACCAAATACCTATATAAATATATACATATATATTCATTTTATAGATGAAGAAACCAAGATTCCAAGGGATTAGTAGGCAGTGCTAGTTAGTGTCCCAGTCAACACTAACACCAAGATCTCAGATTATTAAAATCTGTGTTGTTCCCTGCTCTGTCTATCCATCTATGCCACAGTAAATATGATTATTGTTTTGTCTCTTGTGAACTTGTATATGACTTTTTTTCCCATTCTGAACAATAAAATGAGATGATGTAGACATGTGGGTTAGTAGTGAACCCATAGTTCTGAATCTTGAAGTAAAGGTTGCTCTACTCTATTGGAAATTAATGGTTCTCAAGTACTTTTTAGTGGCCTGTAGTCATAAGGGAAGAATTCAAGAATGTGTCTTGTAGAGCAGTGCTCCCAATTCCAATTTTCAGAGTTTACAACATAGTCTCAGCAATTCAATGTGCTAATCAGCTCCTTTATATTATCCTCCCCTTCTTTATACTCTTTAATTTCTCTTTGTTCATAAGCTCCTGTCCTAATGAATACAAATTTATCCAGATGTCTATCATTCTTAAAAAATTTTTAAAACCTTACCCATTTACATGATTCTGCTATCTCTTCAAATTATCATCTTATATCTCTCTTCCCACTCATTGCCAACCTCCAAGTATAAAAACTAACTACATTTCCTGTCTCTATTTCCTCACCTCCTACTCACTTTGCTTTTTTAAGTTTTATTCAGAATATAGCAAAGTCCAAATTAAATGACTATTTCCTACAAAAACTAGAAGAGAAAAACAGAATTGTGCATGGGGCAGGTAGTCAATGCAGTAGATTGAGTGCTGCACCTGGAGTCAGAAAGATTCTTCTTTGTGGGTTTTCAATCTATATTCAAAGACTTACTAGCTGTGTGACCCTGTGCAGTTTTCTTAACCCTTTTACCTCAGTTTCTTCATCTTTAAAAAGAGTTAAGTTTATAATTAATAAAAATATAATATAATAAGCTACTTGTCATCTCCTTAATTTCTAGTTCTTTTCTACAACAAGAAGTGCTGCTATAAGTACTTTTGAACATATTGATTTTTCCTCTTACTTTGATTCTCGTGCCTTCAAAAAATCAATCAATTAGTACTTATTAAATGTCCGCTTTGTGCTATACCTTGTTATGTATGCAAATATAAAAGCGAAATGTTCCTTGTCCTCAAGAAGAGATTCTTTTTGGAGAAAACATGCATGTCATATTCCATCCAAGCTCATTTCTCATATACATTTCATGATTACTACTTGGAAATCCTAAAGGTGAACCTATCCCAGGTTCAAGGAATTCTGTGAGAGTCTACTCCTAAAGTATTGTCTCATAAGCTTCCATTATGTGTGTTTTCACCCTACTGATTCCTAAGGTACTTTTAGCTCAAGGTAAATGTTTTTACTCAATTGGCTTAGTAGTAGTGATGTGAAGTCAAAAAAAAAAACTGAATTCCAATCTGGCCTTACATACTTACTAGTTGTGTGACCACCAGCAAACCACTTAACCTCTATTTACTTCTGTTTCCTTGTCTGTAATATGAAGCTAATAATACCACCTCCATCCCAGAGATATTGTGAGGATCAAAAGGCATATTTGCAAAATGCTTTGTGAAGCGTCTGAAACTAGTAAGTGCTAGATAAGTGTTATCAATTAGTATAGGGTGGGGGGAAAGAGGAGTAATACAAAGTGATCCCCCAAAAAACCTTGAGTTCACTCTCCCACAAAGAAATGAAACCTTAATGTGAAGAAAGGTCATACATAAAGTTGACAAGTAAAATATCATTGAAGAAGGGAACAGATACAACCATGTCATGCATGAACAGTTGTGATTCATTCCTCTGACACTGTGTGGCAACAAGTCTACCGATGTCCTAATCTGACTCTCACCATCACTGGTGTCTGAGGACCTCCTGAATATTACTCAGAGAGATGCTGCTCTGGTCCTTAGCCATAGTCCTCCTGGCCCAGACCACTGTTGTTCTTCAATTTTTTTCAGTCATGTTTGATCCTTCAGGACCCCATTTAGAGTTTTCTTGGCACAGATGCTTGAGCAATCTTCCATTTCTTTCTCCACTTCATTTTACAGATGAGGAAACTGAGGCAAACAGGGTTAAGTGATTGGGTCTTCTGGACTCTAAACCCAATTTCTCTATATGCTATGCTACCTAATGTACTGTTACATACTTTCAAATAGAACCAGAATCTGTTCTCAGAGACTAATAAGAATTATTCTGTGACCTCCTGTTTCTGAAATAAAATTTCAGCTCCAGACACTGTACTCCTTACTTGCTTCACTCCTGAATGTGCAAGGGGAATGAGGAAAAACACATTTAAAACCTAAACTCCTCTTTGCAATGCTGACCCCTTTCTTTGACCAACAGCTCTGATTCTAAGGCAAAATCAATGTGATTATTCATATCAGCCCAAGGGGTGTGTGACTATTTGCTCAGTCAGTCACTAGAAGTTTCCTGTGGGGTGTCAGTTGTTTTCATGCAGGGCAGACTACCCCATGATGTCATCATGTCAGTTAAGGAAATTAATATATTTTTACGGTTACAGGAAATCGCCTTAACATCTCCTTAGTTCTTTTTTTTTTATTACATAACTGTATACAAGGTAGACAAAAGATAATTTGGCCAAAGAAATCCCTAGCTCTAGGGATAGGAATGAGGAAAAGTTTCACATAGAAGATAAAGCATAAGTTTTGCCTTTAGGAAAGTTAGTTACTCTTTGAGGGAAAAATCAAGAGAGAATACATTTCAGATATAGAGGAGAGGCAATGCAAAGGCATAGAGAGAGGAGTCTGAATGTCATGAATGAGTACTGTGTAATAAGGCTGCAAAGATAAATTGGAACTGGGTTGTAAAAGGCTTTAAGTACAGCAGAGGATTTTATATTTGATCCTAGAGGTAAGCCACTGGAATTTATTAAGTAAGGGAGTGATAGGGTCAAAACCTCACTTTAGGAAAATCACATTAGCAGCTGGTTAGCAAATGCACTGAAAGGGGAAAGGGGAGCCTTTAGAGAGGGAGACCAATTAGAATGCTATTACAAGGGTCTAGATGAAAGATGATGAAGGCATTAAATTGGGTGATGGATGTGTTTGTGGAGGAAAGGAGATAAATGTGAAAGGTGCCTTGGGAGATGGAAAGGATAAGACTTGGCTTCTGATTGGAAATGAAGGGTAAATGAGAATGAGGAGCTCAGGGTGTCTGGCACTGTGAACCTGAGTGAATATAAAGATAGTGTCATTCTCAAAAGA
Organism: Gracilinanus agilis; assembly: GCF_016433145.1. NCBI lineage: Eukaryota > Metazoa > Chordata > Mammalia > Didelphimorphia > Didelphidae > Gracilinanus > Gracilinanus agilis. Next base: position 12,023 of record NW_025342475.1, on the reverse strand, counting down.
AATACAAAATTCATAAGAGTGGAGGATTTTGGAAGAAAAATATTATGTCTATTTTGGACTTTTTGATTTGGTAATTGATATATTCAGTTAAAATATTCAACAAAGAGTTGATAATGCAGGATTGTACTTGTACTCAGGATAGAACTATATGCTGAATACATAGATCTAATAGTCATTGGTCTAAAGATGATAATTAAATTACCGTTGAATTAATTGTCAAATATTGTCAATTCTACCTTAGAATCACTTCCATCTATACCTACCTTTCCACTCATACTGTTGAAATCCTGTTTACTTCAGATCCTCATCATCTCTTACAAGGATTATTGCAGTAGTTTCCTAATTGGTCTCTTACCCTTAAGTCCCGCAATCTATTCTATATTACACCCTGCTCAAAAATATTCAAAGGTTCCTCTCTGTCTCTAGAGTAAAATATAAACTCTGGCATTTTAGGTCATGAATAAGCTTCCAGCTATCTTTCCATTCTAATCTTACATTTCTTCCTCACACATCACTGTGCCAACATTCTTGTGCAGCAACAGAGTTTAGATAGAAAACAGGTATAGGACATAACTACCCAGCATCCAACTGGGGCCGATTGTGTCCCCCCAGAAATCATTTAAGACAAAAAATTAAGCTGGTTAACTATGAATTGACATCTGTGGGAGGATGCTGAGTTTCACTGAGATCAAATCTCTAGGGAAACTAATGTCAAAGGGTAGGGAATCAGAAAGTGAATAATAGGAGAAAATAAAGGGGGGAAAACTGAAACTTGCAAAGTTTTCAGAAAGAAAAAAATTAAATTTAAAAACTTGAACATACTTAGATAAACATCTAAGAAAATATTCATGACAGAAGGGAAAATAGCCTCCAGTTGAGGGGAAAGACTTCAGGCTTCAGTTAGTATTTCATGACAGAGGAAAATAAATCAATACCATATTCAATATTCTATTTCTTTCCAAAATGCATTTGCACAGGATATCCTCAATTCCTGGAATGCTCTTGGTCAACATCACTGCATTTTGGATTTTTTTAAATTACAAAACACAGTGCAGGCTACTTCTCTCCAGTTATTAATATTTCCCCTGTTATCTAAATTGTTTTCTATTTATTTTGCATATAGGGCAGCTGGGTAGCTCAGTGGAATGAAAGTCAGGCCTAGAGACAGGAGGTCCTAGGTTCAAACCCGGCCTCAGCCACTTCCCAGATGTGTGATCCTGGGCAAGTCACTTGACCCCCATTGCCCACCCTTACCAATCTTCCACCTATGAGACAATATACCGAAGTACAAGGGTTTAAAAAAAATCACATATATTTTGCATATACTTAGCCTTCTGCATAGTATCCTCTAGTATGACATAAGTTTCTTGAAGAAAAGGACTGTTTTATTTCACCATTACCCACTCAAAAGTCTGATACTTAGTAGGCAATATTTAGTGAAGAAAGGTGAATGTACTCTTCAATGGCTTCTCCTTATCAAAAGGAATATCCCTAATTACCATGACATTACTATTTTTTTAGATATGGGATTTTATTAATTTGATTTGGGTAATATATAAATATGGAAACATGCTTCCAGTAGATATTCCCTACTTATAAAATATTAGGTGAATAATTTAATGAATACTTAATTATGACATCACATATTATTGTGCATATAATATGTGTACATGCATGTGTTTCTTTGTGTGTATATGTTCCTTTTCTCATAACCACAGTGCATTAATAAAAATCATCCCCACTGCATCCATCAAGCCATAATTCTCGACTACTGCTTCTTCCACCATTGAAGGTATGAATATGGTGAGAATGCTAACTGCAGTAGAGAAGATCTGAGCTTTAATGTCATTTCTGACACCAGCTATATGATCACCAACTAGTCACTCAACCTTTCTCAAATTCTTTCCTCCTCTTTGAAATGGAAATATTCAGATCTATAGTACCTACCTCTCTCAGAAGGATGGAGTTAAGTTATTGAGAATCTCCAATAATATTATTTTTATCCCATATAAATCTTAGTCTTTACGACTTCTTTTTATACTTTTATGATGCTAGATTTGCTTGTGTTTTAAACTCTTAACTTCTGTCTTAGAATCAATACTATGTATTGGTTACAAGTGTGTGAATTAAATATTAGAACTCCAATCCGGTCCAATCCCATAAATTTTATGTAATGGGTTCACAGAGTTATTGTCTTAATTTGTCAGCATGACAGGCAAGATTCCTGACCAGTGGTAGTCAAGGAATGTGATGTGTAGGAACTAAAATAAAACCCTAGTAAATTAGAAAATCTTCATGTAAGGTTGAGACTGAGCTTAAAAAAAACAGGGACTCTGCCATTTTGTGGGGTTTGTGAAAGGAGTTCTCACAAAGTGGTCCAGGTGCTTATCTATGTGAGCCATCTCTGGCAAGCTATGAATCAGGTGGCCAGCCAAATGGGGACCACTCTGGGTTGGGAATTAATGAACTTGGTCTCTTGGGCTCCATTCACTTCCTGAACTCAAGTCCATTCATTGACTGGCCTTGATTTTTTTGGCCCTACTGTGTGGTTAGCTGGGCCCCTGGGGAATCTAGGATCTAATGAAGCAGAAGTGGCATGACTGGAGACTTTGTGAATTAGCCTGGAAACCTTATTTCTATCTTTCTTTCTCTTTACTAATAAATACTTATAAGTTTAGTATAAAGCCTCCAAGATTCACTTTTTTATTCATAACAAAAGACAGAAGAGCAGTAAGGGCTAGGCAGTGAGGGTTAAATGATTTTCCTAGGTTCGCATAGCTAGAAATTGTTTGAGGCCAGATTTGAAACCAAGACCTCCTCTCTTTCAATGCACTGAGATCTAGCTGTCTCTTTCAGTGGCTTTTTAATGATTCCTATTCCCATGTATTTTCTCTGTCCTCATCTTTCTTGATTTTTCTGTAGCATTTTATAGGGTCATCTAGTTTATCCTTCTTAATATTCTTCTTCCTTGCTGTAAGGTTCAGCTAACAACAATAATAACAATTTCATTTTTATTATTATCATTGTTAATATTGTTGTCATTGTTGTTTTTGTTCAGCTTTATAACCTTGGTTTGGAAACTTTCATCTCTTTATTTATTTATAGCATTATTTAGAATAAGTTGAATTTAAATTCATCAAATCTCTTCAATGAACTTGTCTTTATTCCTGGAATGGATTAAAAAGTTATTATTAAAACTGATGAGAAAATCACACTAGTCTGAGCCAATTTTTGTGTGGGCCAGCCCAAACTAGTGTATCTGCCATTCCACTCCAAACCCAGGCTGCTACACTGCTCTTGCTCCAATATGCCACTCAGTGTTTCATTAGTATTCAGCCTGAGAGTTTATGAGGCTTATTTTTGATCATATTTATTGGGCACAGAAAACACTTCAAATTTTGAGCACTTTAGTAAAATTACTCTGTAATAAATTCATCATTTCCTCTTTATTGGAGATAGAGAGCTTATAATGAACAAATAAGCTAGCATATTGTATGTCTGCTTTCTATTGTAAAAAGATGGAGTCCATCTGTGCAAGTTCATTCTGCCTATTGTTCACATAATTTATTTTTAAAGACTTTCTTCTGTTGAATACAATATAACTAAAGAGGATTAGGGTTTTTAACTCATTAGCATCCATGCCCATGTATGCACAAAGCCAAATATATTCAAATTTGATATGATCAAAAGGTTCATTAAGATAACAACAATTATACTTTGCATTTATATTATATTTTTAAAAGAGTGATTTCACATCTATTATCTTATTTGATCTGTGTATTTTAATTATAAAACAAATTAACATATTTCCATATTTATAAATCTGTCTCCACCACCAAAGCAACAAAATTCCCATAAACATTGCATATTAATGTTTTAGAAACTCAGTATACTCAAATCTTCATTGTCCCAATGTGTTTTTTATCCTTTTTCACAAATGTATTAAAAACCATGTTCCATCCCAAAAGAAATAATTCATTCATGCAGTATTTTAAGGTTCCTGAAGTACTTTAATCCAAATAACACAATGAAATAAATGGTCTAATAATTTTTTTCCACACAAGGAAACAGAGGTACACAGAGGTTAAACAACTTACCAATGATCATATAATCATTTGCTGGCCATCTGTTCTGTGTAAACGGAATTAACTCTAGCCAATTCATAGTCAAAACTCTACTCATCCTAGGCATAGAAATGATGTCACCCTCACCTCCCTTAATGGGGATTATGAGTTACCCACACGTGACAATAAGTAACAAATCAAGAACAAGGGACTGCCCTTTGGGAGTCCAAAATCAGTGTAGAGGCTGCCATTTGTCCACTTGACTTAGAGGTGGACCCACAGGAAGTGACGAAAGACACTATCTGGTGTATATAAAAAAATTCATTGATCCTCGTCAACTTTGTGGCAAGCCTCTCTAAAATTTAGCTAGACTTAAGGATGGATGACAAATATGGTTAATTCTTAGGGTTACATTTGAAGTCATTCAAGGTTGATAGGAGGTGGTAAAACTTATTCTTTGATACTATCATCTTTAAGAATGTATTAACAAATACATACAGTGATAAAGATAGAGCAAAACTATGAAGATATAGGACCATAGTAGAAATATAGTAATAGAGTATTTTAAATGCTAAAAAAAATGAAAAACTAGCTAATGAAATTTTGTAGTAGCTAATACAAATGTTTATATCTTCTGGCAGACTAAATATCAATAAACTAAATATCATAGAGAAAAGGAAAGAAGGAAGGATACAGGAATCTATTAAGTATCTACTATGTTCCAGGCACTTTACTAAGTCCTTTGTAACTCTAATTTTATATTAACAATTCCTGGAAGACATGTGCTATTATTATTCTTATTTTATAAGTAAGAAAGCTGAAACAAATAAAAGTTAAGTAACTTGCCCATGGTCACACAGCTGGTAATGTTCTGAAGTCAGATTTGAACATGGGTTTTCCTGACTCTCTGCTAAGAGCTCTATTCATTGTACCATCTTGCTGCTTTCACTTACAGTTGAATTGGTTTGACTTGTATCATACAAGCAATAAATGGCACAACTCACACTCAGATCTGAAAGTTCATTGATTTTACTTTATTGTTTTACTTACTATATTATCTTGCCTTTCTCTCTAAGGAGGGAATGTATATCTTTTCAGGATTTTTTCCACTTTTTTATTTATTTATGGGATAAAGTGAATTAAGAGATAACTAAAGATCTTGGTTAGAGTTTAGAATCTGCCAACTAAGAGTATCCATTTTCTCATATTCCACGTAAGAATTATAATCCTGTAACCACTTCCTCATTTGATTATGTTTGCAGACTATTAGTAGCTTAAATCCAGTGGTTACATATTGCTTACATATAGGTTGCATATAATAAATTAGTATGGACTCTGACTTCATCATTCAATTGAAACTCCAGAGTTATCACCAATTTCTTAATTATAAAATCCAAAGGTCTTTTCTTAATCCTTATACTTCTTGACTTCTGTAATCTTTGACACTGGATCATTTTCTTCAACTTAATAATCTTGGCAGTAGGTTTTCCTGACCCAGTTCTCCCCTGGTGTTCCTCTAATCTGTATGACTATTCCTTCTCTTTCTCCTTTATGGATTATCATCTACATTGTACTAACTATAAATATCCAACCAGACTATTCTAGATCTTCTTCTCTTCTTCCTTCATGCATACCTTTCTACTTGGTAATCTCCTAAGCTTCCATGAATTCAATAACCCTCTCAGTTTATTATTCTAATGTTTGTTTATCCATCCCTAACTATCTCCTGACCTTTCAGTCTTATATCCAGAAAAAATAGATATCTTGAACTAAATGTCCCATAAAAAATATTAAATTCAACATACTCAAGATGGAATTCATTATCTTTTCCTCCAAAGTCTCCCTTCTTAACTTTATTATTACTATCAAAATAATTTCCATCCTCACAGTCTCACAACCTAGATTTCATCTGCAACTTTTCATTTTTTCTCACTACTATGTCCCATATCCACTCCATAGCTAAGAACACTTGATTCAAGTTTCACAAGATTTCTCATATATTTCTTTCTCTCCTCTGACTGTCATCTGGGGAAGGCCTTCATCATCTCACATATAGTTTACTGCAATAGTCTTTTTTTATCTTTCCACTCCTGTCTATCCTACACTCAGCTGTCAGATTAATTTTTCTAAAGTATAGATCTGACCAGATTACCTTTCTATTCAATAGCTATTGTAGTTCTCTATTATCTCTAAATTCATATATAAAATCCTCTGATATTCAAAGCTGTCCATAATGTAGCAATCTCCTACCTTTCTAAATGTTCTTAAACCTTATTCACTCTCATATTCTTCGTGGTTCTATGGCATTGACTCATTTTTGTTCCTTTCACAAGACAATGTATTTCTCGAACCTGTGTATGGTCATTGAATATTTAGAATATAATCCCTCCTCATCATTACCATCTGGGATTCAAACATAATTTTTTTGTATATTGCCTTATCCAATTTATTGTGGATTCCTTGATAGCAGGGTCTTTTTTCACTTTGTTTATATTCTCAGTATCCAGTGTATAGTGTTAATAAATACTTTTTGACTCTTTGATTGACTCATTTAGTGAAAGACAGATTTCAAAAATACAAAGAAAAGAAGAGATCTTGAAGAGGAATAGGAAATTGTTTGGAAATGTCCTAACGCACAGATCTGATTAAATAACTTTTTTCCACCAAAGCAATTTCTATTACTCATTATTCCTGGGTACGGAAATACCAGAAATTTTGAGTTGATCTCTAGATTATAAACAATAATATCTTTGTCTGGAGATATGTATAATAAAGTCTAAGTTTCGGGAGGCCTATAGTCATGCTGGTTATATCTAGGACTTCTTATCTTATCCCTATAGTTGTTTTTTTTTTTTTTATAAGACCAGTAGGAGTATCATGAAGGTGACACAAAGGATAGTGTTCCAGACCTGAAGTCAGAAGGATGCATTTTCATCAATACAAATCTAACCTCAGACATTTATTAGCTTTGTGAACCTAGGCAATTTTGATCCAGCCATACTACTGCTGGGTTTATACCCCAAAGAGATCATAAGGAAAAAAAAACTTGTACAAAAATATTTATAGCCACACTCTTTGTGGTGACAAAAAATTGGAAAATGAGGGGATGCCCTTCAATTGGGGAATGGCTGAACAAAGTGTGTTGGTAATGAAATACTATTATGCTCAAAGGAATAATGAAGTGGAAGAATTTCATGTGAACTGAAACAACCTCCAAGAATTGATGTAAAGTGAAAGGAGCAGAACCAGAAGAACCTTATACACAGAGACAGATACACTGTGGCACAATTGAATTAATGGACTGCTCTACTAGCAGCAATGCAATGATCCGGGACAATTCTGAGGGACTTATGAGAAAGAACTCTTTCCCATATCCAGAGAAAGAACTGTGGGAGTAGAAACACAGAAGAACTGCTTGATCACATGGGTTGATGGGGATATGATTGAGGATGTAGACTCTACGAGATCACCCCAATGCAAATATTAATAATATGGAATAGGTCTTGATCAATGACATATATAAAAGCCAGTGGAATTGCTCGTTGACTATGGGAGGGGGTGGGAGTAAAGGAGGGAAAGAACATGAATCATGTAACCATGGAAAAATATTCTCAATTAATTAATTAATTAATTGAAGATTTTAAAATAAAATAAAAGAACCTAGGCAAGTCACTTAACCCTATTTGCCTTAGTTTCTGTATCTGTAAAATTAACTGCAGAGGAAATAGAAAAAATATTCCAATATCTGTGCCAAGAAAAGCCCAAGTAGGTTCATGAAAAGGACTACTGAAAAACAACTGAAAAACAACAGGATCAACATAGGTTACTCATCACCTTTCTTCACATAGTTTCATTTCAGTTTTTCAGTTTGTTTTTGTAGTGAAGTCTTCAAAATGACAAAAAGAGATTAAAACTTACATACATATATTTGTCAATAATTAAGAGGAATTTCCTAAGCCCAAATGGAATAACTGGATGGGGCAAGAGACAGTACCAGAAACAATACAATCAAAATCATTAACTTAATCTAACCCTGATGCTTCTCTAGGCTTTTCCTAGTGACTTGCTTGAGTGTAGTGGCTTATTACCTGATGCTATAAATTAAAAGAGCTTTTGTCTCAGGGAGAGAGTTAGTAGGTATAGAATCTGAGCAGATGGTAGCATATATGAGCAGATGGCTTTGAAAATTCTAAACATCTAAAGACCAACTGATAATAGCTGAATGTAATTCAGCGACCAGAGGCTAATATGGAATAGAACATATATATCACCAATAGATATGAGTGGTTTTGTAGTACAATAGGAATGAAGTGAACCAAACATCCTTCTATCCTTATCCAATGTTTCTCTACTGGCATGCTTTCCTTCCTTGGCTACAGATGTCACTACATTTATGATCCCAGGCTTAACTGTTCCTTTCTGCATATGTTTACCTTGGTCACTCATGTTCATATTTTATGTTTATCTTTTACACACTTCTGGTCACATATGCTTGCTATGTATGTATTCTCCTTATATGTTTGCTGGTATATTAATCAAGAGGTTGAAGTAAACACAGTAGAAGTCCCTGGGGTGAAGTCAGGACTCACAAGAAAGTGGAAAATAAAGGTTAATGATTTTTTTAGCTAGAGTTGTGTTTTATTTTTCTTCTCATTTTTGTACAGTATACATTAAAGATTATCCTCTATAATTTTTTAAATTATTATCTTGCATGTCTTCATAGAACCTGGAGTTTCTTTTTTTCTACTTCTGGGAGAAAAACATAGACAAGAGTTATATTCTGTGATTCCCAGAGGGAACTCAACTTAGGACCAAATGACTCAAGGAAAGAGATTTTTTAAGACCTCAAAATTGAATCCAATCTGTATAAACTCAAAGCTTATAGTTTTAGGCAAAAAGTTACATTTAAATGTGATACTGGAATAAATGATTTCTAAAGTCCCTTCCAGGTAAAAATCTATAATCCTATATTTGGTCAAATCTATGTGGCAATGAGAAATTCTGATTCAAATCCGCTAAAGTGTGTTTTCCCCTCTCAAATATCATAAAACAAATTACCTAAACAATCAGTACAAATAAATATTAGTATATCCTAGAATTCCCTTTTGGAGGATATTAAAGATTTTGCCTTTGACCAAATAATGTATCACATAAAATTTATGAATACTAAATAGGTCACAATATTAATAGTAGTCATAGTGTTTATATAGAACTTTGAGGTTCTTTAGATTACTTTGATATGATTATTATGATATGATAAATTACATGATCATTCTCATGACCTTCCTTTTACAGATGAGGAAACTGAGACACAAAGAGGTTATATAATTTGCCCAGGATCACATCTGAAGCAAGATTCAAACTCAGATCTTTCAAACTCCAATTCCTACCCTCTATCCACTAGGTTATCTGACCCTTACTTTAACCTCATCAGAACATATACATATACCAATAATCTATATGGATTGACAATATGTGTTATCATTAAATATCTTTTCTTATTTCATGAGGCAATACACTTATGTTTTATTCAGTTGACTTTTCTTTCAAATAGATAATGACAGCGAAGAGAATGAAAATCCATGACCCCTTTAAATAAGACCCCAGAAATTAGAATTAATCAGTAGTTAGGCAAAGGAATTATTGACTAGTGATTAATAGATTTACAGTATCTATATTTTATAAGTGCATTGAATGTAATGTTTATTTAACTGATTTCTCTGTAACTTCATATTAGTTGTTGTTTCTGTAATTTTCTATAATCCAGCATTTTGCAATAGGGTATGCCCCCCTCCTCAGCCAGGGTATCCTAAGTAGTATGGTATGATTCATTTGTGGGAAGGCTAGCAGTATCCTCTAAGTGGAAGACCCAAAGGCCATGTGTGCCTTCAAATATCCTCTCAGAGGAAGGTCTCTGGGCTGTGACCTCTCAGGCAGCTCCTCTCTGTGGAACTATCATATAAGACATATCCCCTTCCACAGAAGGCTTCCCCATCTTGCAATCTAGGGCATGTCCTCTGACAGAATGGGGTACAGTCTTGGAGCCCATGACATGTCCTATAGGTCCAGTGTAAGGAAGCGTTAGGGTATATAATTGATGGAAACTCACACAATTGTCTTAGGTGTGAGGAAGTCTAGTGACCCAGCTTTGCTGAAACACACTGGTCTTTTTCAATAAAACTGTGATTGGCTTGGAGTCTGCCTCTTTGTTTTCTTTCAGATTGCCTAAAAAATATTCATCATAGTTGTAAATACAAAAAAAAAAAAAAGCTCATTATGAAATTGCAGACAAAATAACAAGTTGTTTAAATTGCTGCTTTCAATTGGGAACGTTTCTAAATCATTTTTATAACAAATTATCACATTCTTTTTGAAAAACCATTTATTAATGAATGCCTCCTATATTTCATGTGCTATCCTAGTCTCTAAACATGTAAGCACAAAATCCCTACTTATAAGAAGCTTATATACACATACATGATTAGATAGATAATATTCTTGTTTAATACATCATCAATATTATCTTAGAAATGAAGAAATCTCTGGGCCATAATTCTGAGTTGAAAACTGACTTTATTTGTGCATAAATAGTCAGTAGCCTCATCATTCCAGTCTTTGATGAAAGACTGTTTTTATAAGCTTTTGACAGTTGACACAAATCATCCACTAACAAAATCTACATATTCGAAGTATTTAAGCTAATAGTTGATAAATTCTAGCACAAGATCCAAGGAGTTTATCGATTTAAAACTAATGCCCTGGGGTCCAGGTTAAGATGGGGGCAGAGTAAAAAGCAGCGCTTAACCTCTCTTAACCTGAAACATACAGGACACCTCAAGAGGACATAAAAACAAATCCAGACGAACGGAAGGACCCCACAACAGGGCGCAGCATTGAAGGTACGTGGAATCAGGGCATTTCCATTCTATAAAAGGGTAAAACAGCTCTCACTAAATCGCAGGCTGAGCAACACACACACACACACACACACACACACACACACACACACACACACACCACCTACAACACCAAAGCCAGCTCAAAAGAAATAGAGCAAGTTTGGGGCACCCATTGAGTCATTGGCAGATCCAGGGCCTGTTCCTGAGAGCAAGACTTAGGACCCCAAATGGCTAAAGAACGCACACAGATTTTGAGTGCAGACACTGAGCGCAGGTGTGGGTGGAGGCAGACACAGGTGCATGCACGTGAGCTAAGGCTCAGAAACCCTGAGTGGGAAACCAGTACAGACGGGTATACAACTGTGGAAGCAGCACCCTGAGACTTATAAAGGAACCTTCAGCAGAGGATCAAGCAAGGGGGTCCACCAGGGGGCTTAACCTTGAGAACAACCAGACCTGAGACCTCAGGAGCCTAAAGAGCGCAGACAGACCCTGAGCGTGAGGATAAAGCTGAGAAGGAAATGGGCTAACAATGGCAACCCAGAATCAGGAAGCCCAGAAGAGAAAGATTAACAACAACAAGAAGAAATCTTTAACACTGGACAACTTTTACACAGAGAAAATCCAGACAACCGAGCAAACAGAAGAGGAGAACAAACAAACAATCACATCCAGACCCTCCCAAAATAATGAAAACTGGTCACAAGCTCTTGAAAAGTTCAAATCTGAGACGACGAGAAAGTTGGAAAATATTTGGCTAGAGAAATGGGAAATAGCTCAAAAGGAAATCAGGCAAGAAAATAATAGTTTAAAATGCAGAATTTTGCAATTGGAAAGTGAGGCTCAGAAATCAAATGAACTAATAAGCAAATTGAACACCAGAAATGAACATATTGAAAGGGAAAACAAATCCCTAAAGGCTAGAATTGAGCAATTAGAAGCCAATGATCTCTCAAGACAGCAAGAACAAACAAAACAAAGTCAAAAGACTGAAAAAATAGAAGGAAACATGAAATATCTCAATGAGAAAGTGACAGACCAAGAAAAAAGGTCTAGAAGA
>NW_025342474.1:0-1477 GCF_016433145.1 Gracilinanus agilis | reverse complement strand
ATGAGTCTTTCCAAATTTTTTGTGATCATCTTGTTCATCATTTCTTATGGCACCATGGTATTCCATTACAAGTATGTCACAACTTATTCAGCCATTCAGAAAGCCCTTCAGTTTCCATTATTTTTTTGGCCACCACAAAGAAGAGATTCTATAAACATTTTTGTACAAATATGTCCTTTTCCCTGTCTTTGATCTCTTTGGGATACAGATCTAATAGCAGTATTGCTAGAACAAAGGGTTTGCAAAGTTTTATGGCCCTTTGGAATAGTTCCAAATTAATCTTCAAAATAGCTCCATTCACAGTTATACCAACTGTGTCCTAGCGTCCCAGCTTTTCCCCATCTATAGAGAACTGCTCTATAACCAGAGACTTATCTGAGTGGCCTAGGGTGGTCATTCGATGCAAAGAATGAAACAGATTGGAAGCACGGCTTGTTAGCTCATAGTACTCCAAAAAATACTGAAGTAGCCACTTTATTATAAAGGAAATTATAATTATATATAATTTGGGAAAATTCCCCAAAAAACCCAAGAAAGTTTCCCACAATTACAGAGAGCAAGACTTTTAATATAGTCAAAACAAAAGCCTTAGAAGCCTCTAGGTGTAGATAAAAAACCTATGCTAAACTATCAACTACATGTGATATCTTTAAATGAAGCCTGGGACATCTCCGTTAGGTCTGAAAGCCCTGGCATTTCTCAGCCTTGATGGTATTAAACAAATTATTTGAGCCTCATTATTTTACTTTAATTCTGGGCAAAATGCCCTGCCAAGGGTTTGACTTTGGCCGTACCAGCCATCTGTATTCTCGGGCAAAGGGGAACAGAGTTAGCCCCCCTCCTGCTGGAGTGCTAAGAGCCCAAAGCTTTTTCAATAAGACTATAATGCATTTTGAAGGAAGGTGAGAATTATGAAAGGAATCAAAAGAGGAATCTCAGATTTTTATCTTAGATATCCCACTCTGATTTCTCAACCCAATAGGGAGAAAGCCAATACACGGCTCTGCCAGTCTGTATTGATTTTTTGAGGGGGTCCAGATAAAAATATCTACTTGAGATTCTAATTTCTCTTAATAGCTCCCAACATATCCCCCTTCTCTTCAAAATAACATGATTTATTAGACAGGAAAACTTTGAATAATGAAAGAAGTTAAAATTGGTTATAATCATCAGTTATAGTTGGATCTGATATGAATTACAGATCAAATTACTTGATTATGGCTCTCTACACCCATCCCTTCCACAACACTTACCAATTTCATTTTTTGTTATATTAGTCAGTCTGATAGGTGTGAGGAGGTACCTCAGAGTTATTTTAATTTGTATTTCTCTAATTAATAGTGATTTAGAGCATTCTTTTATTTGACTATAGACAGTTTAGTTTCATTTAAGAATTTCCTGTTTATATGCCTTGACCATTTATCAATTGGAAAATTTCTTGCATTTTTTTATAAATTTAACTCAGTTTTCTATATAT
>NW_025342473.1:0-1078 GCF_016433145.1 Gracilinanus agilis | reverse complement strand
CTCCATGGTGGTTGGGACAAGTTGTAACTGACCCTGGGAGACCTCAGAGAAAGTGGAGTTTGTACCCTGATTCCCTGATATCCAGGAGGATTTTGCCTGTGGGAGGTTAGGTAGAGACTATGAAATCTAACCTGAGTTGCTGGTCAGCTCAGGTTGGTTTAGCTCCCTGACTTACCCAATTGAAGGGGTACTGGCTGAAGACCTGGGAAAGCTGTACCATTGATGGATTGTGACAGGACTGCAGTGAGGATATCTCTTCCTGATCTCTACTGTGCCCTGTCCTGCTTTAGATTTAGTTCAGTGTAGATAAGTCTCTCCCTTGACCCTGTGGTTTGCCCATAGTCTGGAAGTATAGAAACCTCTATTCCCATCCTTTAGTCCAGGGGTTGGCAACGTATGGCTCTTTCTGCAGGAGCCATAAAGTCAATTATTTTTTTCAGGCGCTGTTACAGGAGCGCCACTGTGAGCACTGTACGGCTCTCACGAAATTACATTTTAAAAAATGTGGCGTTTATGGCTCTCAAGGCCAAAAAGGTTGCCGACCCCTGCTTTAGACCATAGTTCCCTTAATTAAATTTGTTTATAAGCCCTTTTGTCTTTTGCTTGCTGGTTTTCACAGACCCCTTGTCTAGGTGGGGCAGGGTGACAGTTAGGTCCTAACTGTCACTCCTGTCAACAGTCATTTCCCTTAACAGCTAAAGCCAGTTTCCCTAACTTGTTTGGTCCCTCCTATTGTCCATTCCTGTCTCCTACTTACCCTTCTGAACCCACATATAATATTTAAGTTAGATCCCTTGGTTTTCCCATAAGAGTAAGAGCCAGTGGAATGAGTGTTGGATCCGGACTCAGAAGACCAACTGTTACTGTCTGAGAGCCCTTGGACCTGTCACTTAAATTCTTTGAATCTTGGTGATCGAATTCACAAAACCCTAAGGTTGGACAGATTGTCTTTAAGGTTCCTTCCAGTTCTAAATCTTTAAAAGAAAGAACATGTTCTGACTTTTCTTAGGGAAATTAGGCCAACAGATGAATCTTTGTCTATCTGGTCTCTTGCTCTGTGAAATAATTTTAGCACACC
>NW_025342472.1:0-1260 GCF_016433145.1 Gracilinanus agilis | reverse complement strand
GTTGTGAATACAGTTTTATGGCCATAAGCACCATTCTAACCTAAGAACGATTCATTAAAACCAGCATTTGGAGAATAAATCACTTGGGCACTCATTTCTCTGGGAATAAAACAATCATGCTATTGCACTGAAGGTGTATATTCACAACCTAGTCAAACAGGAAGGAAAGTCACACATAGTGGATAGACATATTCTGTGAAAGACTCCATCATTTAGGTAATGAATCACTGTCATTAGTCTGGCTAATTGGTATCCAGATTTCTCTGACTTCAAAACTTTGTAAATGAATTTGCAACAGAAACTGAATGCATTGCTTCAGGGAAGTGTTTGCAGTAATTTTCTGAAGAGTCAGAGATGGATGTAAATAAACTTCAGAGTGTCTGTACAGTTAGTGAGGGAAATAGGTCCAATGACACACCTTGCCATTTGCAAGTAGATGCTGGAGCTGACCAATAGGGACAGTAGATCAAGGCTTGCTTCCTGATAGAAACTCCTCACCTTGAAATTTATCGTCTTCCATAACTTGGATCCATGCTGTGCTTCCCGACTTACTGCATATTATTCCCCTCCCTTCCTTCTGAAGTCCAGTCAAACAGATATTCTTGATATTCCCCATTTGTGGCATTCCCTGTACCATCTCCAAACCTTTGCACAGGTTGCCTTCATGTCCACACTGCCCTCTGTATTCTTCTTTGCCTCCTGGAATCCCAAGCTTCCTTTAAATATCAGCCCAAACTTTTCCTGCCAGTGTCTCCCCACCCTCAACATCAATTTGTGTTTGTTTTCTTTGTACTTCTTTCTACATGTATTTACGGATCTGTGTATATCCCTGTTGCTTCCACACAAAAAATATAAACTCTATAAGGGTAGAGCTGTTGCATTTTTGTTGTTGTTACCCCTTTACCACCTAACAGTGTCCGACTCATGGTAGGTATGATGGAGACTAAGCCAGTTTTTGATGATTAATTGATTGTGTCTCAGGCCAGCTCTCCATTTGATCATCTAAGCCACATTTCCCCTGTCTTTGACTTTTTTTTTCAGTGTGAGTAGGTCTTATACCAAGTGTATATTTCCAGGTATGCAGGGATTGAGGTTAAATCTGTGCATGTTAGTAGGGTTTTTTTTTTACATTTAGTCACTGACTTGTTTATACTGAAAAATGAGAATTTTATTATTTTTTTAAACCTTTACCTTCCATCTTGGAGTCAATACTGTGTATTGGCTCCAAGGCAGAAGAGTGGTAAGGGTAGGCAATGGGGG
>NW_025342471.1:0-1229 GCF_016433145.1 Gracilinanus agilis | reverse complement strand
GCTGCTGACAGCATCTCCCCACGCCTGTCCCTCGCACCAGCCTGTTTTGGCGAGAGGCCCTGATTTCCTCAGCAATCCATAATTGAGATTATAGGTTTTCCTTATACATGGCAGGGGCTGAGAACTGGAGGAACCTGGGAGGGGGGTGGGTTAATATGTGTGAATGCTTCAAATTGACTTTTCTCAAAATGTTTTTATAACAAGATCTGTCATATTTCCAACTGAAGGGTTCAGATCTACGATGAACAAGCCCCACAACTCTCTAAGAATCCACATCTCTGAGAATCAGTTCCCTCATCTGAAATTGGAACGGGTATGGACTAGAACAGGGCTTCTCTCCTTTATTTTAAACCCTTATCTACCTTCTGTCTTAGAATCAATACTGTGTATCGGTTCCAAAGCAGAAGAGCGGTAAGGGCTAGGCAATGGGGGTTAAGTGATTTGCCCAGGGTCACACAGCTAGGAAGTATCTGAAGTAGCTACATTTGAACCCAGGACCTCCTGTCTCTGGACTTGGCCATGGTTTTTTGTATTTTCTGCTGGATAGAGAATCAGGCCTAGACATGGAGGTCCTGGGTTCAAATGTGGCATGGCCTGGCTCTCAATCCACTGAGCCACCTCAAAGCCCCCTTGAGCAGCAGTTCTTAACCTTTCAGTGTGTGTCCATGACTCTTTTGGCACTCTGGTGAAATCTATGGACCCCTTCTCTGAATGGTACAGTTAAATGAATAATATCAAGTACACAGGATTACAAAGGAAACCTAATTCCACAAACAAGAGCCTCCATCTCTTCCTCTCTCAACATTCTCTCTGGTTGTCCCCCATGCCTGGAAAGCTTTCCCTCCTCCACTCCAACTGCTGATCTCCCTGGCTTCCTTTATGTCCCAAAATCTCACCTCCATCTGGAAGTCTCTTAATTCTGTTCCTTAGTTCCTATTTATCCTGGACATTACCCACCTTGTATATATTTATTTACATGTTGTCTTCCCTGTTACATCGTGGGCTCCTTGAGGGTAAGGACTATCTTTTGCCTCTTTTTGCATCCTCGGTCACTTAGTCAGTGACTGGCACATAGTAGAGGCTTGGTAAATGTTTATTGAATTCAAATCTAGTCATCAAAATACTTCACAATCCCAGGTAAAGAACCCCTGAACTAGGACGTCCAATAATCGGGGAATGGATGAATGAGTTGTGGTATATGATTGTAGTGGAATACTATTGAGCCATAA
>NW_025342470.1:0-1139 GCF_016433145.1 Gracilinanus agilis | reverse complement strand
ATAGGGGTCAAGTGACTTGCCCAGGGTCACACAGCTGGGAAGTGTCTGAGGCCGGATTTGAACCTAGGACCTCTTGTCTCTAGGCCTGGCTCTCAATCTACTGAGCTACCCAGCTGCCCCTACATATAACTTATAACTACCTACAACTATCTATAATTACTACCTAAAACTGCCTATAACTGTCTATAAATGCTCTTAGAGAAAATCCAGCTGATTATCCTTCACCTCAGTTCACCAGGCAGAATCTATCTATCTATCTATCTCCTAACCACTAATTAATCTCCAACACAGGCCACCAGCAACCAACCCTCAACAACCAACTCTTTCCCAGCAGCCAAATTCCCCACAACTGCCAGCCCTAACTATCAGCAACTGATCCCCAAATGTCAGCAACTAATTCCTTTTATCACCTTTTCCTACCTCACTTCCTGTCTCTATTGTCCCTCCTTCCTGTCTCTCTTGTCTCTCCTTCCTGTCTCTATGGTTTCTCCTTCCTGTCACTGTGGGCTGGTTAATCCCTACACATCTCTATGGTAAGAGGACCTCCAGGTCCCCCATTAATTTAAAAACAGAATAAAAATTCCTTTTAACAATCCCCCCTGTGGTCCTTTGGGAGGCTACTCTCCCCAATGGATCAGATAAAAATATCTAAACATATTTCTAAAAATCTCCTATTTAAAGATGCCTATAATATTATACTAACTAATAGAAAACTAAAATAAAAGAGAAAAAAATCAAAACCAATGGTAGTTAGGCACAGTGACAAAAAGCCAATTAGGGGGCAATCCCCTTTGCATAAGAAATTTACATTCATTAAACGTATTCAATGCCCTTCCAATCAATCAATACTTCCCACAGTTCAATTTAGACCTTCCAATGCAGTATAGGTTTGTTTATGGTGTCTTCTTCAAATAGTTTACTTTTCTTGATTCAGGGTGTGAGAATTAAGGCAAGTCATGAAATTCTTGCAATAGGCACGGAATGTTGGCAGAAGGGGGAGTGCAAATGACAGTTGGAAGATCAGAGACTTCTGAGAGTTTTGGAACTAAGAAAGGGTCCTTTTGGGTCCTTTTGAACTCATGGGGGATAACGTGAAGTTTAAATTCTGTGACCACCAGAAGATATTTTGAGGTTCCTGA
>NW_025342469.1:0-1301 GCF_016433145.1 Gracilinanus agilis | reverse complement strand
AGTCTCTTCACCCTGTTTGCCTCTGTTTCCTCATATGACAAATGAGCTGGAGAAGATGGCAAACTGGCTGTGTGACCCTGGGCAAGTCTCTTCACCCTGTTTGCCTCGGTTTCCTTATCTGTCAAATGAGCCGATGGCAAACCATCCCAGTATCTTTGCCAAGAAAACCCTGAATGAGGTCGTGAAGAATCAGATGAGACTGAAAAATATGGAACAACAAAAAAATTAGCTAGTAGAGGGGTTAGAAAGTTGCCCAGGGTCTCCTAGGAGGTACGGTTTGAGCCGGGGTCCTCTAACTCTAGAAGTCAAGGCTGTTCGCCCTGTATCCCGCTGCCTCTCCCTTCTCTTTCCTTTTCTTGGCAAGCTCACAAAAAAGCAAGAAGACCAGTTAGGGACTAAACAGAGAAACCCCCCAAAGCTGAGCCCTCCCCACCACCCTCGTTTGATTCAAATCTGCCAACTACTGCAATGTTCTGGGTCGTCAATGGAGGTCTGCACGCTGCTGACCACTAATGCTCTCATGGGAACAGGCTTCCTGGGTGATGGCTCAGCCCACAGGGATGGGGCTATTGGCTCAGCTGCAGAGACTGGAGACTCTGTTAGTACAAGAGCTACTTTCAAGCCGGAGAAATCCCCTTCGTTCCAACATACTGGGGGAAACAAATCTGAGCTGACACTGTCCCTCTCCCTCCTGGGGTTCAGTGCTCACAAAGATCCTGGGAGAAAAAGTCAATGAAGAGCCTGGGGGTGGTAGAGGCTGGAGGGGATTCCATTTGTCCTTATTATTTTTGTCCGACTCTTCATGACCCCATTTGGGGGTTTCTTGGCAAAGATACTGAACTAGTTTGTTATTTTCTGCTCCGGCTCATTTGTCAGATGAGGAAACCAAGGCAAACAGGGTGAAGAGACTTGCCCAGGGTCACACAGCTAGTTTATCATTTCCTCATTTTGACAGATGAAGAAAGCGAGGCAAACAGGGTGAAGAGACTTGCCCAGGGTCACACAACTAGTTTGCCATCTTCTCCAGTTCATTTGACAGATGAGGAAACTGAGGCACACGGGGGGGTTAAGTGGCTTGCACAGGGTCACACAGCTAGTAAGTGTCCGAGGCTGAATTTGAATTCAGGAGGATGAATCTTCCTGACTCAAGGAATGAGTTTTCTGTTTCTTATTTCCGTAGCCAAACTTGTCAAGAACATAGCAGTTAACCAAATAGTTAAAGTGAAAGTGTTTCCTTTCTTTTAAACTGAATTCGCTATATAATTGCATTAATTCTCCCTTTTGCTTTTGCTCTGAGAACC
>NW_025342468.1:0-1042 GCF_016433145.1 Gracilinanus agilis | reverse complement strand
TTTTCTTTCAAAGGTATTGGAGCAGTTTGCCATTTCCTTCTCCAGCTTATTCCTAGAAATGAGAAATATGAGGCAAACAGGGTTAAGTGACTTGCCCAGGGTGACATAGCCAGTAAGGGTCTGAGACCAGATTTGAACTCAGGAACATGAGTCTTGCTGACTTGAGGCCAGGTGATCTATCTATTGGTCTATCCATTATTCTTCCCATTTTTTTAAAAAAGCTTCCCTTCACTCTTTATTATTCCTGCCTTTACACTAAAGCCACTATTTGTATAAATGCTGATTTTAGTATGGAATGCCTTGTCTAGACAGAATGTCTTCTTTGTAGAATTTCTCCATTTTTACAAAGAATTTCTACAAAAAAAGGCTTCCTCATAGAATTTTTCAACCATCTCATCCTCTTAAGGACATGCTATAATTATGTTCATGGTGGGAATTATCTTCACTGTGAATTTTTTTGAATGTTCATCATATTAACAATATGAGTATATGCCCATATATTTGTATATATATAGGCTCTATAGAAATATGTATTCTCTTTATATATTTGTATATAAATATATACATCTACACACATAGATATATGCCTAGAATGTATATATCTATATATGTATATAGGTGTATCTTTACATACATATAGGAATATTTATGTATGTGTATATTGTGAGGTTCATATTTCAGAGAGGGGTTCAAGCTGCAGACCCCTCTCTGCAATAGGAATCTCATAATATAAATATATATTAAGAGGTTTAGTATTTATATGGAGCCCATTATGTGTCAGGAACTGTGCTAAATATGTTTTACAAATTTAATTTTATTACAACTTTAAAAGGTGAGTAGGTGTTATTATTCTCAGTTTAAAGTTGATAAAACTGAGGCACAGAAAAATTAAGTGACTTGCTCAAAGTCATACAGGTAATTAATGGCTGAGGCAAGATTTGAACTCAGGTCTTTTTGTCTCCAGATCAAGTGTTCTGTCCACTTTGATTTTAAAATAACCAATTGTCCCATGCAGTGGTGTCTTCCTTCCTTCCTTCCTTCC
>NW_025342467.1:0-1053 GCF_016433145.1 Gracilinanus agilis | reverse complement strand
TTTGTTTTCTCCAGTTTCTCATTTCACAGCCCTCCCTCAGCACGTGCCCTCCTCGAGAGCCGGTTCTGGTTGCTTTTCTGACTGTGTCCCCCGTGTTTTTACAAGGAAGAACTTAATAAATGGCTTTTCATTCACTCATTCATCAGGAAACCGAGGACCGCCGAGTTTCTGCTTGCCCAGGTCACACGCTAAGCATCAGAGACGGAGGAACAAACAACCATCATGACTCTGTGGATTAAAAGCTGGAAGGAACTTGAGGGGCCACCTAGTCCAAGCCCTTGATTTTACAGAGAAGAGGGCAGAAGAGCACTTGGTCTGGGCCCCTCTGCCTTGGATGCCCTGGAAGCCAGCTCAGGTCTGAAGCACTTAGTGGGGCCGCATCTTTCCAGAAGCCCAGCTCAGGCACCCCCAGGGCTGTGTTCACTTTTACTAGGCCAACGAGATCATCCATTAGTTCAGTAAATGGCCAGAAGGACTCCCTGCCCTCTCCTCATCCCCTCCCACCCACAGGTATACTCTCCCATATGTACCTCTTGGGATTTCCCTCTAAGATGATCTCCATTTACTCTGCTTATTTCTTGTGTGTACATAATTGTTTGCTTCTAGTCTTGCCCATTAGAACAGAAGCTCCCTGAAGGCAGGAACTTTCTTTTTTTTTTAAGCTCTCACCTTCCATCTTAGAATCAATACTGCATGTTGGTTTGAAGGCAGAAGAGGGTAAGGACTAGGCAATGGGGGTCAAGTGACTTGCCCAGGGTCACACAGCTGGGAAGTGTCTGAGGCCGATTTGAACCCGGGACCTCCCGTCTCTAGGCCTGGCTCTCAATCCACTGAGCCATCCAGCTGCCCCTTTCTCTTTAGCTTTCTACTGTAGGCCACAGTTCACTGAACCAAGCTGGCAGCCTAGAGAAGCTCTTAGACATCTTAAAAGTTGACCTTTGAGGCTTCCGGGTTAAGATGGCGGCAGAGTAAGAAGCAGCTCTTAACCTCTCCTGACCGAAACACACAAAACTCCTCAAGGGGACATAAAAACAAGTCCAGACGAACGGAGGA
>NW_025342466.1:0-1244 GCF_016433145.1 Gracilinanus agilis | reverse complement strand
GGATAGAAAAAACAAGGTAGGTTTCCAGGCTAAGATGGTGGCAGAGTGAAAAGCAGCTGCTTGACCTCTCCTAACCCACGCATATAGGACTCCTCAAAAAGACATAAAAACAAATCCAGATGAATAAAGGGACCCCACAATAGGGCATAGCATTGAAGGTACATGGAAATGGGGCATTTCCATGCTATAAAGGGCTGAAACAGCTCTAATAAAACATGAACTGAGCAACCCCCTTGCCCCACCACACCACCTACAGTGCCAAAGCCACCTCAAAAGACTTAGAGGAAGTTTGGGGCACCCATTAAGTCATTGGCAGCTACCTAGGGGTCATCAGGGCTCCTGAGAGCAGCAAGACTTAAGACCCCAAGAGGCTAAAGAACACTCAGACATTGAACACAGACCCTGAGCCCAGACTTGGACATTGAGTGGGGACCCAGTGCAGAGGGGTGCACGATTGTGGAACCTGAGACTATTAATGGAGCTTCAGGCTTAAGAACAAGCAAGGGGACCACCAGGAGGCTTGACCTTAGAAGAACTAGACCTGAGACCTCAGGAGTCTAAAGAGCACAGAGAGACCCTGGACATGAGGATAAAGCTGAGAGGGCACTGGGTTAAAAATGGCAAGCCAGAATCAGGAACCTCAGAAGAGAAAGATCAAGAAGAAACCTTTAACACTCGGCAACTTTTACACAGAAAAAATATAGAAAAAAGAGCAAACAGCAGAGGAGAACAAACAAGTAACCATATCCAAACCTTCTGAAAAAAATGAAAACTGGTCACAAGGTCTTGAAGAGTTCAAGTCTGAGATTATTAGAAAGATGGAAGAGATCTGGCAAGAAAATAACAGTTTAAAAGACAGAATTTCGCAATTGGAAAGTGAGGCAAGTAAATAAAAAAACAGAAATAACCAGATTGAAAAGGAAAACCAGTCTCTAAAGGATAGAATTGGGCAATTAGAAAAAGAGGCCCCTAAATCAAAAGAATTGATAAGCAAATTGGAGATCAAAATCAAACAGCTGGAAAACAGGATAGACGAATTCAAAAAGGAAAATCAGAAGGTTATAGCAGAAAACCAGTCTCTAAAGACAAGAATTGGGCAAGTAGAAGCCAATGATCTCTCAAGATAGCAAGAACAAATAAAGCAAAGTCAAAAGACCTATAAAATAGAAGGAAACATGAAATATCTCAATGAGAAATTGACAGATCAAGAAAACAGGTCTAGGAGAGACAATTTGAGAATCATT
>NW_025342465.1:0-1519 GCF_016433145.1 Gracilinanus agilis | reverse complement strand
TCCTACTTTCCCCTTCACCACCCCTCATTCCCCCCACCCATGGCTGACGCACATTTCCACTGGTTTTAACATGTATCATTGATCAAGGCCTATTTCCAAATTATTGTTAGTTGCATTGGTGTGGTAGTTTCGAGTCTACATCCTCAATCAGGTCCACCTCAACCCATACATTCAAGCAGATGTTTTTCTTATATGTTTCCTCTCCTGCATTTCTTCCTCTGAATGTGGGTAGTGTTCTTTACCATAAATCCCTCAGAACTGTCCTGTCATTGCATTGCTGCTGGTACAGAAGTCCATTACATTTGATTTTACCATAGTATATCAGTCTCTGGGTACAGTGTTCTTCTGGCTCTGCTCCTTTCACTCTGCATCAGTTCCTGGAGGTCTTTCCAGTTCACATGGAATTCCTCCAGTATTATTCCCTTGAGCACAGTAGTATTCCATCACCAGCATATACCACAATTTGTTCAGTCATTCCCCAATTGAAGGACATACCCTCCTTTTCCAGTTCTTTGCCACCACAAAAAGCACAGCTATAAATATGTTCGTATATGTTTGTTTATTTATGATCTCTTTGGGGTACAAACCCAACAATGGTATGGTTGGATCAAAGGGCAGTCAGTCTTTTATAGCCCTTTGAGCATAGTTCCAAATTGCCATCCAGAATGGTTGGATCAGTTCACAACTTGACCAGCAATGCATTAATGTCCCAATTTTGCCACCTCCTCTCCAGCATTCATTACTCTCCCCTTCTTTCATTTTAGCCAATCTGCTAGGTGGGAAGTGATACCTCAGAGTTGTTTTGATTTGCATTTCTCTAATTATTAGAGATTTAGAACACTTTCTCATGGGCTTATTGATAGTTATGATTTCTTTATCAGAAAATTGCCTATTCATGTCTCTTGCCCATTTATCAATTGGGGAATGGCTTGACTTTTGATACAATTGATTTAAATCCTTGTATATTTGAGTAATTAGACCCCTGTCAGAGTTTTTTGTTATAAAGATATTTTCCCAATTTTTTTGTTTCCCTTCTGATTTTGACTACATTGTTTTTGTTTGTACAAAAGCTTTTCAGTTTAATATAATCAAAAGCATTTAATTTACATTTTGTAATTTTCTCTAACTCTTACTTGGTTTTAAAATCTTTCCTTTCCCAGAGATCTATCAAGTATACTATTCTGTGTTCACTTAACTTATTTATAGTTTCCTTCTTTATATTCAAGTCATTCACCCATTCTGAATTTATCTTGGTGTAGGTTGTGAGATGTTGATCTAAACCTAATCTCTCCCATATTGTTTTCCAAATTTCCCAGCAGTTTTTGTCAAATAGTGGATTCATGTCCCAAAAGTTGGTCTCTTTGGGTTTATCATACACTGTCTTGCTGATGTCATTTACCCCAAGTCTATTCCACTGATCCTCCCTTCTGTCTCTTAGCCAGTACCATATTGTTTGATGACTGCTGCTTTATAGTATAGTATAATATCTGGTACTGCTAGGCCCCCTTCCTTCACATTT
>NW_025342464.1:0-2368 GCF_016433145.1 Gracilinanus agilis | reverse complement strand
CCCTCTCCCTCTCCCTCTGCCTCCCTCTCTCTGTCTCTGTCTCTCAATTCTTTCTCCCTCCCTCCCTTCCTCTCTCTCTGTCTCTCTCTCAATTCTTTCTCCCTTCCCCCCCCCTTCCCATTTTCCCCTCCCAACTTGCTTGGGAAGCCTCTCCTGCCCTCCTGGCATCCCTGGGCCTGGGCTCTGCCACCCACCACCTCTCACCACAAGCCTCCCAGCTCAAGGCTGGTGGATACCAATTTCCTCTGGGGGCAGGCGGCCAGCCCTAGAGAGCTCCATCCAGGATGGGTAGAACTGCCCACGCGTTCCCCATTTCCTCCTCTACCTCCCCGCGTCCAGAGCCAGCCCAGGCCCAGACCCCTGGCTGCTCCAGCTGCCTAAGGTTCTCCTCTGCCACGCTCTCGTGCCAGCAGGAACCCTGGTGAGCTCCTCCGTCATGGCTGGCTGCCATTCAGGCCGGCCAGTGCTTGGGAGTCCCTGCCCACTGCCCAAGAGCAGGTCCCTGGAGACAAGAGCCTGGAGAAGCCTCCTGGCCCCGGCCCAGCATCTCACCCCTGAACCAGGGGCAGGGCCAGCGGCTCCTTCCCGACGGTCTTCAGAACTGGTTGGGGGAAGGCGGTGTGAGCCAGGGCATCTGTGCCTCAGAAATAGAAATGCGGGGCGCCCCCGGCCTTGGGCCTTCCCCAGCCTGGCCTTGGGCTTGACCCAAGGATGGCCTGAGAAGAGGGAGGGGGGCCTGACCGTCGTGAGAGAGGTCTCTGCAGGTCCCTTTCTGGACTTCCCAGGAAGATGGAGAAAGCAGGCTGGAAGGGCCCTCAGGCCATCTTCTCGAACCCCTCATTTTACAAAGGGGGAAACTGAGGTCTAGAGAGGAGTGACTTAGCGGATCACAGACCCGGGCTATAGGGACCTTGGAGGTCATCTCTTCCCATCTCCCTCTATTTTTACCTCTTTTACCATTGAGAAGACCGAGGCAGACGAGTCACCCAAGGTCACACGGACTAACAGAGCTAGGATTGGAACTCGGGGCTCCTAATTCCATAGCCCAAGGGGTACTCATCCCTAAATCAGCCCCGAGAGAGATGAGGGGGAACGAGGGCCCCGAGGCTCTCTAAGAAGCTGCCTTTACAAGGGCAGCTCAGTGGCCTGGCCTGGAGCTGGGAGGTCCTGGGTTCAAACCCTTCCTAGCTGGGTCCTTGGGCAAATCACTTAACTCTGTTTGCCTCAGTTTCCTCATCTGCAAAGTGAGCTAGAGAAGAAAATGACAGCCCAGGCCCAGAAATCCCCAAACGGGATCACACAAAGGGTCAGACTCAACCCTTCTAGGCTCCTGCCACGGAGAGAGCTGGGCCGCAGCCATAGCGCTCCCAAAGAATGTGTGTTCTCTCCAGGGAGGCAACGGGTGTCCCCATCATTTATGCTGAGCAGTTTCATGGGGGCACTAGCAGCTGCTAGAGGCGTCACACCCCGGAGAAGGGGGCATCTGAGCTGGACTTTGGAGCCAGCTTTTTTATAGAGGGGGAAACTGAGGCACAGGGAAGCTCCGAGGAGCCCCAATTTAAGGCTGGGAGGCATTTCAGAGGTCATCCAGGCCAACCCCTTTTCTCTGACCCTTTTGTTCTCTTGCTAAATTCAGAGTTCATTCCATAGTTCAGTGCCAGGAAGGGATTTGCCCACACAGGTAGTAAGTGTCTGAGGCCAGATTTGAACTTGGGTCTTTCCAGCGCTCTCTCCATGCACCGGCTGGCTCCTTTGGGCTAAACCTAGGCCAGCCACCTAATTCATTGTCTAGCCTAGTGTGGACTAGCAACTACTACCATTACTGCCTATTTGTGTGGCCTTGGGAAAGTTTCTTGTGCTCCTGGGCCTTCACATTCCACATATGTAGGATGAGACCAACTGGTTCTGTCCGTCCAGCTCTTGCTCCCAAATCCTGTCTTCTGGTCAGTCTTCTGATGACAGGAACTAGAACAGGATGGCTGGAGCTTGAAAACATCTGATATGGTAGAGATTCATAGCCCACGATAGCCTGTCTACTCTGCAGAGGGTAGTATCTGAACTGAATTTTGGAGGTTGCCAGAGAGGGGCAGCTAGGTGGCTCAGGGGGTAGAGCACCAGGCTTGGAGTTGGGAAGTCCCGGGGTCAGATTTGGCCTTGGACACTTCTTAGCTGAGTGATCCTGGGCAAGTTACTTAGCCCCAATTGTCCAGCCCTTAATGCTGTTCTGTCCTAGAATTGATACTAAGAGAGAGGGTAAGGGGAGAAAGAAGGAAAGAGGGAAGGAAAAAAGAAAGGGAGGGAGGAAGAAAGGAAGGGGAGGAGGAAAAGAAGGGAGGAATGAAGGGAAGATTGGAGGAAGGAGGGAAAG
>NW_025342463.1:0-1444 GCF_016433145.1 Gracilinanus agilis | reverse complement strand
TGACTTCAAATCAGGTGCTCTCTCTCCACTACACCACCCTATCTTTAGTTATAGGATGAAAAGGCACACAAAGAAGTCAAGTTCTGTCTGGGAATTCTGGCAACCAGGGCAAATTCAGTTGTACCAGAGGGCAAGGATGGCTGCAAGAATTGGGGTTTAAGGCATGACAATTCCTTAGTGAGGTTAATGTAGTATTATGGAAATAGAGGGAAATTCCATGTTAGGGAAACTGGAGAGCCAAGGTATTTGATGGGTAGTAGAGGAGACTGATTGTCACTTTCTGCCTCCTGAGTAAGTAGTCAAAAAGCATTTATTAAGCATATTCTATTGGAGGCACTGTAGCAGAGTGGAATGAACACAGTGGTTCTAGAGTAAGAGAACATTGGTTTAAATTCTGTCTCTGTTTAAATCAACTACCTATGTGACCTTGAGTAAGTCACTTAAACTCTATGAGCCTCAACTTCATATTTTTAAATATTTTTCCATTACATGTAAATCATTTATTTTCAAAACATTCCTCCCCATAATTGAGAAGACAGGCAATTTGATGTAGGTTAGAGGTAATGTGGTAAAATTGGGACACTAATGTACTGTTGGCACAGTTGTGAATTGCTCCAACCATTCTGGAGAGTGATTTGGTATTATGTACACAGGGTTATACATACCCTTTGACTAAGCAATATAATATGTATTATGGATGTGTGGTCATGCAAAACATATTTCCATACTACTCATGTTGAGAAAGAAAACACAGAACAAAAAAAATTAAATAATTTAAGATGCAAAATATTACACTTTGATCTATGTTCAGATGCCATCACTTCTTTCTCTGGAAGTAGTTAGCATTTTTCATCACTATTACCTTGGATCTTTTTATGGCTGAGAATAGCTAACTCATTCACAGTTGATCTTGTGCAATATTGCTGTTACTGTGTACAATTCTATCCTGGTTCTACTCATTTCACTTTGCATCAGTTCATTTAAGTCTTTTCAGGTTTTTCTTAAATCATCCTGCTCATCATTTCTTATAGCACAAAAGTATTACATCACCATCATATGCAACAACTCACTCAAGCTTTTCCCCAATTGATGGGAATCTTCTCAATTTCTAATTCATTACCATCACAAAAGGAGCTGCTATAAATATTTTTGTACATACAAGTCGGTTTCCTTTTTTTTATCTCAATGGGACCACTGGTAGTGTTATTGCTGAATCAAAGGGTAGGCGTAGTACCAAATCACTCTCCAGAATGGTTGGTTCAGTTCACAACTCCAACAGTGCATTATTGTCCCAATTTTTCCACATTCTCACCAACATTTTTCATTTTAATTTTATTTCATATTAGTCATTCTGTTAGCTATAAGATGATACATCAGAGTTATTTTCATCATTTTTCTAATCAATAGTGATTTAGAGCATTTTTATATAAACAAAGATAGGTTG
>NW_025342462.1:0-2029 GCF_016433145.1 Gracilinanus agilis | reverse complement strand
TTAAGATGAGAAAACTGAGGCTCAGAGAGATTAAGAGATTAAACCCAAGGTCACTAAACTTGTAAATGTAAACTATAGAATTTGAACCAGCAGCTAGGTGGTGGTGCTGCAGTGGATAGCACTCTGGGCCTGTAGACTCAGCTGCCT
Source organism: Gracilinanus agilis (assembly GCF_016433145.1). Taxonomy (NCBI): domain Eukaryota; kingdom Metazoa; phylum Chordata; class Mammalia; order Didelphimorphia; family Didelphidae; genus Gracilinanus; species Gracilinanus agilis. The sequence continues at coordinate 1,882 of NW_025342462.1, read as the reverse complement.
GAGTTCAAATTCCACCTCAAACATTTACTAGCTGTTTGACCCTAGGTAAATCATTTAACCTGATTTGCCTCAGTTTTCCTCACCTGTAAAAATGAGCTGGAGAAGTAAATGGCAAAACTACTCCAGTATCTTTGCCAAGAAAACCCCAAATGGGGTGACATGACTGAAAAGACTGAATAACAACTGCTTGTCTTCAAATCCAGCACTGTCCCACCCCCCAAACTGAGGCATATCCTCTTCTGAATATTCTTTTGGGGGTTTGTGGGATCCCTGCAGGTGTTCCTGTAGGTTACAGGGAGCTATGAAGGGTTTTAGAGCATGGGGAGGAGCATGATTCAATTTGTGCTTTAGGAATATGAATTCAGTAGCCTGTGGAGGAAGAATTGAAGGGCTTTGGAGGGCTCCAATTAGGGAAAAGTGGAATAATAATGGCTAGCATTTCTATAGTGCTTTTAGATATACAAAGCATTCTACAGGTGCTAACTAATTTAATTTTGAATAAACAACTGGAGAAGAAATTTTAGAGGGTTCCCTGTAATTACAAATCCCACACCTTTTTGTTGTCCAGTCATTTTTGTTGAACCCTGTTTGATAGATACTAGAGTGGTTTGCCTTTTCCTGCTCCAGCTCGTTTTACAGATGAGGAAACTGAGGCAAACACTGTTCAGTGCCTCACCCAGAGTCACACAGGTAGTAAAGTCTGAAAGCCAGATTTGAACTCAGGAAGCTGAGTCTTCCTGACTCTGAATCCAGCACTCTATCCACTGCAGAGCCACCTAGCTGCCCATCTCAATCTATAGTCCTGTAGGGTTTCCAGAGCTCGGTTCTCACAACTGAAAATATATGAAATAAGAGGGTTTGGGGCCTCCTTGTATTTGCCTGCTGATCCATCCCCTAAGTTATGAGATGTCCAATATTAAACACTTATCCCAGCATTTAACAAGCCCAAGGTTGATGGCACTATGATAGATCTACATTTAAAACCATGGAAAGAAATGTTGAAACGTGGTGAGAGTATCTATTCCACCTTACAAGAGGAGACAAAGAAGTATCTCGGGATGATAAAAACAATGGAAACATTCCTTTGCTCTTTCCCCATTCATCTGGCTTCCTCTGGCTGCTTTTGCCAAATAACCCTATTCTCCTAATTTCCAGACCTACTCATTCTAGCAGAAGGCACCTAGGTGGTGCTGCAGTGGATAGAGTGCTGGGTCTGGAGTCAGGAAGACCTGAGTTCAAATCTAACCTCAGACACTCCCTAGCTATGTGACTCTGGGCAAGTCTCTTTGACTAAAGGATCCACTAGAGAAGGAAATGGCAAACCATTCTATTATCCTCACCAAGAAAAACCTCATGGACATGACTGAACCAGTAATAGCACTCATTCCCACATAGCATTTTACTGATCTGTAAGGCACCAGGACGTTAAGCAAGGACCCTTCCCTTCTGTCTTAGAACAAATACTGTGTCTGAGGTTATAAAGATTAAAAATAATAAAGGCTAATATAAATATAAAAATTAGTATTTTAATTAAAGCCATGCTGATAAAGTCATTAGACCACACGCTTATAAGAATTCAAAACTGCTGCCCCAGCCATTATTGTTACCTCTCTTCCTGAGTCTGCTGGCCAAGAAGGCACTCCCCCCTAACCCAGGAGATTTAAACTGACTTCTGTGTGGTGAGGTAGGCGTCCCCACGCCCAAAGAACAGGAAACGGAAACCCGTTGGACCACGGGAAATGTAGTTTGATAATTTCCACATGTCCATAGAAAATACATATATATTTTTAAAGATGGCATCTCCCAAATTTCATTCTTACAATTCCCCCTGAGGACCAGCAAAAAAAAAAGGTTAGTCCTTTTTCTTCGCTGGACCTGTAAA